>NW_020526710.1:0-25158 GCF_003368295.1 Carassius auratus
TTGGTGGATTTTTTTTGATTTCTTAAAAATCTGTTATTAGAAAACTGGAGTGTCAAAGTTGAGACCGAGGAGGAATGGGGAAATTGTTTTGTTTGGAACTTTCGGGAAAAGGAAATCAACTGACATTTGTTTAATTAATTTTGTTCTGAGTCATGCCAGACTAGCAGTAGTGCTAAGAAGGAACTATGCACATTTCGAAGGGAGAAAGGTAAAAGTAAAAGATATGTTTAAGTCAATGATACAAAGAGATGTAGAGTTGATTTGTAAGTACGGAGATAAAGAGGGGAAAGAGTTTTTTTTTGACTAAAATAAGTTCATACATCAAAATGTGGGGGAAGAAATATGTTTCAATTGGTAAAGAGTAACAATCTGGTTGAGAATGGCTGATGTCAATTAAGTAAATGTAAACATATTTGTGTGTATTTTATTTATGTTCTATATTTTTATTGTTGTATGATTATGAAAAATTAAGTTGATCAATTGGAAAAAACGAATCATACAAATGTATTGAAATGAAAGTCAATCGGATGGAATAATGCAATAGAAAACTGTGAATTGAAAGTTAAATAAAAAAAAAAAAAAAAAAAAAAAAGGCTATGCCAGATCATGTCTGAGCTCGGAAGCTAAGCAGGTGTGGGCCTGGTTAGTAATTGGATGGGAGACCCCCTGGTAATACCAGTTGCTTTAAGATTTTGTAAATTTTTCACAAATTATATAATAATCTTGAAAAAAAAAAAGAGTCAATGCCCATTCTTTGAATCTTAGCAGTCATGGACCTGTTTAGTGTCTGGATGGGAGACCGCCTCGGAATACCAGGTGCTCTAATATTATTGGAAATTTATTACTAATTATATAATAATCTTAAAAAAAAAAAAAAAAAAAAAAAAAAAAAAAAAAAAAGTCAATGCCCGATCTCTTAATCTTAGCAGGTATTGGCCTGGTTAGTGCTTGGATGGGAGACCGCCTGGGAATACCAGGTGCTTTAAGCTTTAGGGTTTTTTTCCTACTATATAATGTACCGGCGATTAGATTGACTGAATCTTTAAATAGCTCTCTCTTGCAGCATCTTCGCTTATGGCCATACCACCCTGGCTATGCCAGATCATGTCTGAGCTCGGAAACTAAGCAGGTTTCGGCCTGGGTTAGTAATTGGATGGGGAGACCCCCTGGTAATAACCAGTTGCTTTAAGATTTTTGGAAATTTTTCACCAAAATTTATATAATAATCTTGCAAGAAAAAAGAAAGGAGTCAATGCCCCATATCTGAATCTTAGCAGGTATGGGCCTGGTTAGTAATTGGATGGGAGACACCCTGGTAATACCAGTTGCTTTTAAGATTTTTGGAAATTTTTCACAAATTATATAATAATTTTGAAAAAAAAAAAAAAAGTCAATGGCCGATCTCTGAATAATAGCAGGTTTTGCCTGGTTAGTACTTGGATGGAAGACGGCCGGGAAATACCAGTTGCTGTAATATTTTTGGCAATTTTTACTAATTACATAAAAATCTTGCAAAAAAAAAAAAAAAAGAGTAAATGCCCAATCTTTGAATCTTAGGAGGTATGGAACCTGTTTAGTGCTTGGATAAGAGACCGCCTCGGAATACCATTTGCTGTAATATTTTTGGAAATTTGTACTAATTATATAATTATCTTGAAACAAGAAGAGTCAATGCCCAATCTTTGAATCTTAGCAAGCTATGGACCTGTTTAGTGTTTGGATGGGAGACCCCCTGGTAATACCATGTGCTCTAATATTATTGGAAATTTATTACTAATTATATAATAATCTTAAAAAAAGAGCCCAATGCCCGATCTCTTAATCTTAGCAGGTATTGGCCTGGTTAGTGCTTGGATTGGAGACCGCCTCGGAATACCAGGTGCTGTAAGCTTTAGGGTTTTCATTCCTACTTATATAATGTATGGGCGATTTTGATTGGCTGATCTTTAAATAGTCCTCTCTTTGCAGTATCCTTCGCTTGCGACCGTAACAACCTGGCTATGCCTGATCTCGTCTGCTCTCGGAAGCTAAGCAGGTTTGGTCCTGTATAATGTACCGGCGATTAGATTGGCTGATCTTTAAATAGCTCTCTCTTGCAGCAGTCTTCGCTTATGGCCATACCACCCTGGCTATGCCAGATCATGTCTGAGCTCGGAAGCTAAGCAGGTTTGGGCCTGGTTAGTAATTGGATGGGAGACCCCCTGGTAATACCAGTTGCTTTAAGATTTTTGTAAATTTTTCACAAATTATATAATAATCTTGAAAAAAAAAAGAGTCAATGCCCATTCTTTGAATCTTAGCAGTCATGGACTTGTGTAGTGTTTGGATGGGAGACCCCCTGGTAATACCAGGTGCTCTAATGTTATTGGAAATTTATTACTAATTATATAATAATCTTTAAAAAAAAGAGCCAATGCCCGATCTCTTAATCTTAGCAGGTATTGGCCTGGTTAGTGCTTGGATGGGAGACCGCCTAGGAATACCAGGTGCTGTAAGCTTTTGGGTTTTCATTCCTACTTATATAATGTATGGGCGATTTGATTGGCTGATCTTTAAATAGTCCTCTCTTTACAGTATCCTTCGCTTGCGACCGTAACAACCTGGCTATGCCTGATCTCGTCTGCTCTCGGAAGCTAAGCAGGTTTGGTCCTGTATAATGTACCGGCGATTAGATTGGCTGATCTTTAAGCTTTAGGGTTTTCTTTCCTACTTATATAATGTACCGGCGATTAGATTGGCTGATCTTTAAATAGCTCTCTCTTTGCAGCAGTCTTCGCTTATGGCCATACCACCCTGGCTATGCCAGATCATGTCTGAGCTCGGAAGCTAAGCAGGTTTGGGCCTGGTTAGTAATTGGATGGGAGACCCCCTGGTAATACCAGTTGCTTTAAGATTTTTGTAAATTTTTCACAAATTATATAATAATCTTGAAAAAAAAAAGAGTCAATGCCCATTCTTTGAATCTTAGCAGTCATGGACCTGTGTAGTGTTTGGATGGGAGACCCCCTGGTAATACCAGGTGCTCTAATATTATTGGAAATTTATTACTAATTATATAATAATCTTTAAAAAAAAGAGCCAATGCCTGATCTCTTAATCTTAGCAGGTATTGGCCTGGTTAGTGCTTGGATGGGAGACCGCCTGGGAATACCAGGTGCTGGAAGCTTTTGGGTTTTCATTCCTACTTATATAATGTATGGGCGATTTGATTGGCTGATCTTTAAATAGTCCTCTCTTTGCAGTATCCTTCGCTTGCGACCGTAACAACCTGGCTATGCCTGATCTCGTCTGCTCTCGGAAGCTAAGCAGGTTTGGTCCTGTATAATGTACCGGCGATTAGATTGGCTGATCTTTAAATAGCTCTCTCTTTGCAGCAGTCTTCGCTTATGGCCATACCACCCTGGCTATGCCAGATCATGTCTGAGCTCGGAAGCTAAGCAGGTGTGGGCCTGGTTAGTAATTGGATGGGAGACCCCCTGGTAATACCAGTTGCTTTAAGATTTTTGTAAATTTTTCACAAATTATATAATAATCTTGAAAAAAAAAAAGAGTCAATGCCCATTCTTTGAATCTTAGCAGTCATGGACCTGTTTAGTGTCTGGATGGGAGACCGCCTCGGAATACCAGGTGCTCTAATATTATTGGAAATTTATTACTAATTATATAATAATCTTAAAAAAAAAAAAAAAAAAAAGAGTCAATGCCCGATCTCTTAATCTTAGCAGGTATTGGCCTGGTTAGTGCTTGGATGGGAGACCGCCTGGGAATACCAGGTGCTTTAAGCTTTAGGGTTTTCTTTCCTACTTATATAATGTACCGGCGATTAGATTGGCTGATCTTTAAATAGCTCTCTCTTTGCAGCAGTCTTCGCTTATGGCCATACCACCCTGGCTATGCCAGATCATGTCTCAGCTCGGAAGCTAAGCAGGTTTGGGCCTGGTTAGTAATTGGATGGGAGACCCCCTGGTAATACCAGTTGCTTTAAGATTTTTGTAAATTTTTCACAAATTATATAATAATCTTGAAAAAAAAAAGAGTCAATGCCCATTCTTTGAATCTTAGCAATCATGGACCTGTTTAGTGTCTGGATGGGAGACCGCCTCGGAATACCAGGTGCTCTAATATTATTGGAAATTTATTACTAATTATATAATAATCTTAAAAAAAAAAAAAAAAAAAAAAAGAGTCAATGCCCGATCTCTTAATCTTAGCAGGTATTGGCCTGGTTAGTGCTTGGATGGGAGACCGCCTCGGAATACCAGGTGCTGTAAGATTTTGGATTTTCATTCCTACTTATATAATGTATGGGCGATTTGATTGGCTGATCTTTAAATAGTCTTCTCTTTGCAGTATCCTTCGCTTGCGACCGTAACAACCTGGCTATGCCTGATCTCGTCTGCTCTCGGAAGCTAAGCAGGTTTGGTCCTGTATAATGTACCGGCGATTAGATTGGCTGATCTTTAAATAGCTCTCTCTTTGCAGCAGTCTTCGCTTATGGCCATTCCACCCTGGCTATGCCAGATCATGTCTGAGCTCGGAAAGTAAGCAGGTTTCGGCCTGGTTAGTAATTGGATGGCAGACCCCCTGGTAATACCAGTTGCTTTAAGATTTTTGGAAATTTTTCACAAATTATATAATAATCTTGCAAGAAAAAAAGAAAGGAGTCAATGCCCCATATCTGAATCTTAGCAGGTATGGGCCTGGTTAGTAATTGGATGGGAGACACCCTGGTAATACCAGTTGCTTTAAGATTTTTGGAAATTTTTCACAAATTATATAATAATCTTGAAAAAAAAAAAAAAAGTCAATGCCCGATCTCTGAATAATAGCAGGTTTTGCCTGGTTAGTACTTGGATGGAAGACGGCCGGGAAATACCAGTTGCTGTAATTTTTTGGCAATTTTTACTAATTACATAATAATCTTGCAACAAAAAAAAAAAAAAAAGAGTAAATGCCCAATCTTTGAATCTTAGGAGGTATGGACCTGTTTAGTGCTTGGATGGGAGACCGCCTCGGAATACCAGTTGCTGTAATATTTTTGGAAATTTGTACTAATTATATAATAATCTTGAAA
Source organism: Carassius auratus (assembly GCF_003368295.1). Taxonomy (NCBI): domain Eukaryota; kingdom Metazoa; phylum Chordata; class Actinopteri; order Cypriniformes; family Cyprinidae; genus Carassius; species Carassius auratus. The sequence goes on from NW_020526710.1 coordinate 5,075, forward strand.
CAAAAAGAGTCAATGCCCAATCTTTGAATCTTAGCAGCTATGGGCCTGTTTAGTGTTTGGATGGGAGACCGCCTCGGAAAACCAGGTGCTCTAATATTATTGGAAATTCATTACTAATTATATAATAATCTTAAAAAAAAAAAAAAAAAGAGTCAATGCCCGATCTCTTAATCTTAGCAGGTATTGGCCTGGTTAGTGCTTGGATGGGAGACCGCCTGGGAATACCAGGTGCTTTAAGCTTTAGGGTTTTCTTTCCTACTTATATAATGTACCGGCGATTAGATTGGCTGATCTTTAAATAGCTCTCTCTTTGCAGCAGTCTTCGCTTATGGCCATACCACCCTGGCTATGCCAGATCATGTCTGAGCTCGGAAGCTAAGCAGGTTTGGGCCTGGTTAGTAATTGGATGGGAGACCCCCTGGTAATACCAGTTGCTCTAAGATTTTTGTAAATTTTTCACAAATTATATAATTATCTTGAAAAAAAAAGAGTCAATGCCCATTCTTTGAATCTTAGCAGTCATGGACCTGTTTAGTGTCTGGATGGGAGACCGCCTCGGAATACCAGGTGCTCTAATATTATTGGAAATTTATTACTAATTATATAATAATCTTAAAAAAAAAAAAAAAAAAAAAAAAAAGAGTCAATGCCCGATCTCTTAATCTTAGCAGGTATTGGCCTGGTTAGTGCTTGGATGGGAGACCGCCTCGGAATACCAGGTGCTGTAAGCTTTTGGATTTTCATTCCTACTTATATAATGTATGGGCGATTTGATTGGCTGATCTTTAAATAGTCTTCTCTTTGCAGTATCCTTCGCTTGCGACCGTAACAACCTGGCTATGCCTGATCTCGTCTGCTCTCGGAAGCTAAGCAGGTTTGGTCCTGTATAATGTACCGGCGATTAGATTGGCTGATCTTTAAATAGCTCTCTCTTTGCAGCAGTCTTCGCTTATGGCCATTCCACCCTGGCTATGCCAGATCATGTCTGAGCTCGGAAACTAAGCAGGTTTCGGCCTGGTTAGTAATTGGATGGCAGACCCCCTGGTAATACCAGTTGCTTTAAGATTTTTGGAAATTTTTCACAAATTATATAATAATCTTGCAAGAAAAAAAGAAAGGAGTCAATGCCCCATATCTGAATCTTAGCAGGTATGGGCCTGGTTAGTAATTGGATGGGAGACACCCTGGTAATACCAGTTGCTTTAAGATTTTTGGAAATTTTTCACAAATTATATAATAATCTTGAAAAAAAAAAAAAAGTCAATGCCCGATCTCTGAATAATAGCAGGTTTTGCCTGGTTAGTACTTGGATGGAAGACGGCCGGGAAATACCAGTTGCTGTAATTTTTTGGCAATTTTTACTAATTACATAATAATCTTGCAACAAAAAAAAAAAAAAAAGAGTAAATGCCCAATCTTTGAATCTTAGGAGGTATGGACCTGTTTAGTGCTTGGATGGGAGACCGCCTCGGAATACCAGTTGCTGTAATATTTTTGGAAATTTGTACTAATTATATAATTATCTTGAAACAAAAAGAGTCAATGCCCAATCTTTGAATCTTAGCAGCTATGGGCCTGTTTAGTGTTTGGATGGGAGACCGCCTCGGAAAACCAGGTGCTCTAATATTATTGGAAATTCATTACTAATTATATAATAATCTTTAAAAAAAAAAAAAAAAGAGTCAATGCCCGATCTCTTAATCTTAGCAGGTATTGGCCTGGTTAGTGCTTGGATGGGAGACCGCCTGGGAATACCAGGTGCTTTAAGCTTTAGGGTTTTCTTTCCTACTTATATAATGTACCGGCGATTAGATTGGCTGATCTTTAAATAGCTCTCTCTTTGCAGCAGTCTTCGCTTATGGCCATACCACCCTGGCTATGCCAGATCATGTCTGAGCTCGGAAGCTAAGCAGGTTTGGGCCTGGTTAGTAATTGGATGGGAGACCCCCTGGTAATACCAGTTGCTTTAAGATTTTTGTAAATTTTTCACAAATTATATAATAATCTTGAAAAAAAAAAGAGTGAATGCCCAATCTTTGAATCTTAGCAGTCATTGACCTGTGTAGTGTTTGGATGGGAGACCCCCTGGTAATACCAGGTGCTCTAATATTATTGGAAATTTATTACTAATTATATAATAATCTTAAAAAAAAAGAGCCAATGCCCGATCTCTTAATCTTAGCAGGTATTGGCCTGGTTAGTGCTTGGATGGGAGACCGCCTCGGAATACCAGGTGCTGTAAGCTTTTGGATTTTCATTCCTACTTATATAATGTATGGGCGATTTGATTGGCTGATCTTTAAATAGTCTTCTCTTTGCAGTATCCTTCGCTTGCGACGTAACAACCTGGCTATGCCTGATCTCGTCTGCTCTCGGAAGCTAAGCAGGTTTGGTCCTGTATAATGTACCGGCGATTAGATTGGCTGATCTTTAAATAGCTCTCTCTTTGGAGCAGTCTTCGCTTATGGCCATTCCACCCTGGCTATGCCAGATCATGTCTGAGCTCGGAAACTAAGCAGGTTTCGGCCTGGTTAGTAATTGGATGGCAGACCCCCTGGTAATACCAGTTGCTTTAAGATTTTTGGAAATTTTTCACAAATTATATATAATCTTGCAAGAAAAAAAGAAAGGAGTCAATGCCCCATATCTGAATCTTAGCAGGTATGGGCCTGGTTAGTAATTGGATGGGAGACACCCTGGTAATACCAGTTGCTTTAAGATTTTTGGAAATTTTTCACAAATTATATAATAATCTTGAAAAAAAAAAAAAAGTCAATGCCCAATCTCTGAATAATAGCAGGTTTTGCCTGGTTAGTACTTGGATGGAAGACGGCCGGGAAATACCAGTTGCTGTAATATTTTTGGCAATTTTTACTAATTACATAATAATCTTGCAACAAAAAAAAAAAAGAGTAAATGCCCAATCTTTGAATCTTAGGAGGTATGGACCTGTTTAGTGCTTGGATGGGAGACCGCCTCGGAATACCAGTTGCTGTAATATTTTTGGAAATTTGTACTAATTATATAATTATCTTGAAACAAAAAGAGTCAATGCCCGATCTCTTAATCTTAGCAGGTATTGGCCTGGTTAGTGCTTGGATGGGAGACCGCCTGGGAATACCAGGTGCTTTAAGCTTTAGGGTTTTCTTTCCTACTTATATAATGTACCGGCGATTAGATTGGCTGATCTTTAAATAGCTCTCTCTTTGCAGCAGTCTTCGCTTATGGCCATACCACCCTGGCTATGCCAGATCATGTCTGAGCTCGGAAGCTAAGCAGGTTTGGGCCTGGTTAGTAATTGGATTGGAGACCCCCTGGTAATACCAGTTGCTCTAAGATTTTTGTAAATTTTTCACAAATTATATAATTATCTTGAAAAAAAAAAGAGTCAATGCCCATTCTTTGAATCTTAGCAGTCATGGACCTGTTTAGTGTCTGGATGGGAGACCGTCTCGGAATACCAGGTGCTCTAATATTATTGGAAATTTATTACTAATTATATAATAATCTTAAAAAAAAAAAGAGTCAATGCCCGATCTCTTAATCTTAGCAGGTATTGGCCTGGTTAGTGCTTGGATGGGAGACCGCCTCGGAATACCAGGTGCTGTAAGCTTTTGGATTTTCATTCCTACTTATATAATGTATGGGCGATTTGATTGGCTGATCTTTAAATAGTCTTCTCTTTGCAGTATCCTTCGCTTGCGACCGTAACAACCTGGCTATGCCTGATCTCGTCTGCTCTCGGAAGCTAAGCAGGTTTGGTCCTGTATAATGTACCGGCGATTAGATTGGCTGATCTTTAAATAGCTCTCTCTTTGCAGCAGTCTTCGCTTATGGCCATTCCACCCTGGCTATGCCAGATCATGTCTGAGCTCGGAAACTAAGCAGGTTTCGGCCTGGTTAGTAATTGGATGGCAGACCCCCTGGTAATACCAGTTGCTTTAAGATTTTTGGAAATTTTTCACAAATTATATAATAATCTTGCAAGAAAAAAAGAAAGGAGTCAATGCCCCATATCTGAATCTTAGCAGGTATGGGCCTGGTTAGTAATTGGATGGGAGACACCCTGGTAATACCAGTTGCTTTAAGATTTTTGGAAATTTTTCACAAATTATATAATAATCTTGAAAAAAAAAAAAAAAAGTCAATGCCCGATCTCTGAATAATAGCAGGTTTTGCCTGGTTAGTACTTGGATGGAAGACGGCCGGGAAATACCAGTTGCTGTAATTTTTTGGCAATTTTTACTAATTACATAATAATCTTGCAAAAAAAAAAAAAAAAGAGTAAATGCCCAATCTTTGAATCTTAGGAGGTATGGACCTGTTTAGTGCTTGGATGGGAGACCGCCTCGGAATACCAGTTGCTGTAATATTTTTGGAAATTTGTACTAATTATATAATTATCTTGAAACAAAAAGAGTCAATGCCCAATCTTTGAATCTTAGCAGCTATGGGCCTGTTTAGTGTTTGGATGGGAGACCGCCTCGGAAAACCAGGTGCTCTAATATTATTGGAAATTCATTACTAATTATATAATAATCTTTAAAAAAAAAAAAAAAAAGAGTCAATGCCCGATCTCCTAATCTTAGCAGGTATTGGCCTGGTTAGTGCTTGGATGGGAGACCGCCTGGGAATACCAGGTGCTTTAAGCTTTAGGGTTTTCTTTCCTACTTATATAATGTACCGGCGATTAGATTGGCTGATCTTTAAATAGCTCTCTCTTTGCAGCAGTCTTCGCTTATGGCCATACCACCCTGAGGGCGCTAGAGAGCTACAGGAAGTGTTGGCTGCAGTTTGGAGAGGAAGGCTCTCCTCCATTTTGATTTTTCTGTTAGTGTTTGTTTTGTGAGTTGTTTTTGGACTTTTAGTTTTTTTTTTTTGAGGTTTTTCAGTTTTAAACCACCTAACAGCAGCATCTTGCTGGCTGGAGGGTGGTTCATTTTTTGTTTGTGTTTTTTTTTACAATGGATGGATTATTGGCAAACGACACTGGACTGGCTGGAGAGACACGCATGGCAAACGACACTGGATTGGCTGGAGAGACACGTAAGGCAAACGACACTGGACTGGCTGGAGAGACACGCATGGCAAACGACACTGGATTGGCTGGAGAGACACGTAAGGCAAACGACACTGGACTGGCTGGAGAGACACGCATGGCAAACGATCCTGGACTGGAGTATCGACAACGAGCAGGACACGGTAAAAAACTAGATGCAAGAGATAAATTTGGTGAAAGGAAATACTTAAAGGAGGCAACTGTGATTGTGAATGTGGAGAACGTAAATGAGGTGAGAGCTGTGGATATTATTAAAGCGGTGACGGACAAATGTGGATATGGGAAAATCTTAGCACTAAGGCCAAGACAAGGAAAGGAATATGAACTGACAATGGAAAGAGAAGAAACGTGTGATGAACTGACTGAGGGATTGTTAATTAAAGGAGTGAACTGTGAAATAAAGAAACTGCAAAATAGAGATTATGTTGTTTCCTTCATGCACCTGCCCGTCTACCTTGATGATAAAGACATTTTTAGAAAATTGGAGGGATGGGGAGTTAATCCCATATCAAAATTAAAAAGAAGATGCTACCCGGGCACTGAAATAGAGGATGGAACAAGGTTTTTAAAAGTGCGATTCCCCAAGGAGGTGGCATCATTGCCCTACAGCACAAAGCTGGAAACAGCAGAAGGGCCGCAGTACTTTAGGGTGATGCACAGCCACCAGGTGAAGACCTGTAAGCTGTGCATGAGCCCAGATCATCTGCTTAAGGAATGCCCTGAATTTAAGTGTCACAAGTGCGAGGAAAGGGGACATTTCGCAAGGGATTGTAACGCGGTCAGATGCCCGGAGTGTCAAAAAATTTTAAATAAGTGTGAGTGTTGGATGGAGGGAGAGGAAGGAGGTCTGGAGCATCGGGTGGATGGACAGGTGCATGAAGGAAACACTGAAGAGGAAGGAGATATTGATGAAGGACAAGGGGATGAAGGATTACCACAGAAGGAAACAGAAGGAGGAACAGACAACCAAGAGAAAGAAGAAGAAGAAGGAAAAAGTAATGATATGGATGAGGAACAAACAGTAGAACAGAATACTCAGTGGACAGAAATGGAAATATCGGACAGTTTTAAAAATCTTTTGGATAATGTGGAGAGTGATGGACAAGGAATGCATGATCAAAACAAAGAAATGGGCAGCGAAGAAGAAACAAGGATGGACAACATGGGAAAAGACAGAGGGGAGAGAGGACAAAGTAGAAGGAGAACATTAAAGGTAAAACCAAATGTGGAAAATGTAAGAAAAAAATTAATGACAAGGGGCCGAGTAAAAAGTGTAAACAGATATGAAGTGTTAAGAGTGCTGGAGGGAGAAGATAAAGAATAATGTTTTTTAGGTATTTATTTTTATTTCTTTTAATGGTTTTAAGTTGTGTTACTTTTAATGCAAGGGGACTAATGGACATGGGTAAATTTGAAAAGGTGAAAGAAATGTGTAAAAGAGAGGATGTGATTTTATTACAAGAAACTAACTGGAGGGAAGAGTACATGACTGAAATAAGGAAAAGGTGGAGTGGAGAGATTTTTTATAACAACGGTGATGGGAGGCTGGGAAGAGGAGTTGCGATTTTAATAAAAGAAAACTGTGGGGTATCATGTAAAACAATATATAATGACGTAGATGGGAAATGTATTGCGGTTGAAATGGAGTATGAGGAGAAAAAAGTTATTGTAGTTAATATTCATGCACCGATTGTAGAGAATGAAAAGAAGGAATATTTTAATGTATTAAGAGATTTTTTAAAAAAGCATAAAGAAGTTATTATGATGGGTGATTTTAATACTGTTTTCAGTAAATTAGAAATGGGAGAGGGAATGGTTTTTAAAAATGATAAAGGAAGAAAAGAACTGAAATTATTAATGGAAGAAAATAATATGATTGATGTATGGAGAGAAAGAAATGAAAAAAAGAAAGAATATTCAAGGAGGCAATTAGTAGGGAATTTTATGTGTAAAACAAGGATTGATTTTATTTTATGTACAAGGAACATTGAAGGTTTTATCGGTAACATTAAATATGAAGAATCAAGTTTAAGTGACCATAAACCAATTTTTATGCAAGTAGACTGGAGTTCAGTGAAAAGAGGGCCGGGTGTATGGGTTTTAAATGTAGAGGTTTTGAAGAATGAGGAGTATGTTTTAAGTATTAAAGAAATTATTGAAAAAGAAAAGGAGAATGAAATGTACAGTGAAGATAAAAGGATATGGTGGGAAAATGTTAAATATTTAGTTAAAAAATTCACAATAAAGTATTGCAAATTAATACAGATATGTAAGAGGAAGAAGGAGAGAGAAATAAGAGAAAATTTGGAAAATGAATTAAATGAGAATGGGAAAGATATACAAAAAATAAAAGAATTGGAGGGAATATTGAAAGACATGGAAGAGAAAAAATATGAAGGTGCAAGACTAAGGAGTAAAGCTAAGTATACTGTGGAGGGTGAAAAATGTACAAAGTTTTTCTTTGATCTAGAAAAAATAAGAGGGAAAGCTGGAATGATTAAAGAAATAAGAGGAAAAAATGGTGTAGTGGTGGAAACAAATGAGGAAATATTAAAAGAAGTAAAAGCATATTATGAAAACCTGTTTAGCACTGAGGGGTTGAGGGAAGAAGAGAAATTGGAGTTACTAAATCAAATAAAAACAACAGTAGGAGAAGTAGATAAAAAAGAGTGTGATGAAGAGATAAGAGAAGAAGAGATAAAAAGAGCAATAAGTGAATTAAACAAAAATAAAAGTCCAGGTATAGATGGTTTGGGGAGTGAATTTTATATTGTTTTTAAAGATTTTTTAACCAGTATTTTAAAGGAAGTATATGAAGACATTTTTAAGAAGGAGGAAATGAACCAGAGAATGGGGATGGGATTAATAAAGTTAATATATAAAAGAAAAGGAGATAAAGTAGACCTAAAAAATTATAGACCAATTACAATGCTGAATACAGATCTGAAAATTTTAACAAAAGTTTTAGCCAATAGATTGAAAGAGGTAATGCCAACCATAATTAAAACAAATCAAGTGTATGGAGTAAAAGGGAAAGATATAGCAGATACAACTTTAAGTATAATAGATAGAATAAGATATATGAAAGAAAAGAACAAAAAAGGATATGTTATTAGTTTGGATTTTGAAAAGGCCTTTGATAGAGTGGAGCATGAATATTTATTTGGAATTTTAAGAAGGTACGGGTTTGGGGATAATTTTGTCAAGTGGATTACAATTTTATATAGGGGAGCAATAACAAGAATACAGTGTAATGGTTTTTTAACAGAATGTTTTAAAATTACTAGGTCAATAAGACAAGGATGTCCATTATCAGCGCTTTTATATTCTTTAGTTGCAGAACCATTGGGATTAGCTATTAAAATAGATGAAGACATAAGAGGGATAAACATTGAAGGAAGTGGGGGAAATGAAAAAATATTTCAATATGCGGATGACACAACAATAATAGTTAAAGATATAGAGAGTGTAAATAAAGTAATGGAAGTAGTACAGATGTTTTGTAGGGGATCAGGAGGAAAGTTAAATGAAGAAAAAACAACATATGTGAGATTTGGAGGAGTGACTGTTTTAACGGATTATTTTCATTTTAAAGAAACAAAAGAAGTAAGGATTTTAGGTGTTCTAATGGGAAAAGACGAAAGGATTGTTAAAGAAAAAATGTGGGAAGAAATAGTAGGAGGAATTGAAAGAAGGTTAAATTTTTGGAAATTGAGGACATTAAGTTTAAAAGGGAAGGTTTTAATTTTAAATGTTTTAATGGTGTCAAAGTTGTGGTATGTTTTATATGTGACTGCTATGCCAATATGGGTGGAGAAAAGGTTGAAAAAATGTTTTTTAGATTTTTTATGGAATAGTAAACCGTCAAGAATTGCATATAGTACGTTAATAGGAGAAGCAGGGAAGGGAGGGATGGGATTAATTGATGTAGAACAGAGAAAAAATAGCTTAAGAATTAAAATAGTAAAAAATATCTGGATGAGGGTCACAAAACAGCATGGAAAAGGACAATGGAGTATTTTTTAAACAAATGTGGGGATTTTAACATGGGGGATGGAATTTTATGGATGAAAACGAAGAATTGGATGACAGAAAGATTACCAGAGTTTTATAGAGAAATGTTTAGTGCCTGGGGAAAATTTTTAGACAGAGTAGAGTATGATCCACATGGGAGAGAAAACATTTTAAATCAACCTCTGTTTTTAAACAAAAACATTTTAAAACAAGACAAAGAAATGTTTTTAAAGAAATGGATGGATGTGGGGATAACGAGAGTGAGAGATGTTTTATATGAATTTAAAGAAGGATTTTTACCGACACAATTTATTGTGGATGCAATGGAGGAGGCAAAAGAAGATTACAGTGAACAAGAAATAAAAAATAAATATGAAATCATTAAAAATGCAATACCTAAAGAGTGGATTAAAAGAATAGAAAGTATGGAAGGAGAACCAAAAGAGAAATGTATTCATGTGAAATTAGGGGAAAAACTGTATGATTTTAAGGAATGTACTGTGAAAATGATTTATCGTGCTTTTAGAGATGATGTTTTTAAAGAGCCGATTGTAAATGGATACTGGGTGCAGAAATTCAAAGATTTAAAAAAAGAGTGTATATGGAGAAACATGACGGGGAAATGTGTTGAAACAAAATTGGAATGTTTGGAGTATTTTATAAGGCATAAAGTGGTTTTTACTGATGTTATTTTAAATAAAATAGGAATGGAAGAAAATGCTCTGTGTAAAGTGTGCCAGGAAGAGGAAGAGGGGATTTTACATATGTTTTTACATTGTAGAGAGCTAGAGGACTTTTTAAGGAAATGTAAATGTTTAATTAAAGATGTGACTGAGGAGTGGGATGAAAATGTAATGGAATGGAACAGAGTTGTGATGTTTGGTTGGGAGAAAAAGTGTAAAAACAAAAGTTTTATTAATCTGTGTGTAATGCTAATGAAAAGTGCAATATGGGACAGAAGAACTGTGGCTAAAAAGGAAAAAATTGTGTTGGATGTTTGGAGTGTGTTTAAAAGAAAAACAGAATTATATATCGAAAGACTGTATGTGTACTTTAAAGGCGTGAATATGTTAGACTCTTTTTATGATGTTTTTACCCCACAAGTTTGTTGTGTTTTAAATGATTTAATGTGGAAGTTGCCAGAAAGTGGAAGAGCTTTTTAAATTATCTATGTAAATGAAAGATGTGTAATGTAGAGATGTGTAAAGACGATGTTCTGTATTTTCTATTGATTATTGTATTTTATTGATTGAAATTTCTTAATAAATAAAAAAAAAAAAAAAAAAAAGGCTATGCCAGATCATGTCTGAGCTCGGAAGCTAAGCAGGTTTGGGCCTGGTTAGTAATTGGATGGGAGACCCCCTGGTAATACCAGTTGCTTTAAGATTTTTGTAAATTTTTCACAAATTATATAATAATCTTGAAAAAAAAAAGAGTGAATGCCCAATCTTTGAATCTTAGCAGTCATTGACCTGTGTAGTGTTTGGATGGGAGACCCCCTGGTAATACCAGGTGCTCTAATATTATTGGAAATTTATTACTAATTATATAATAATCTTAAAAAAAAAGAGCCAATGCCCGATCTCTTAATCTTAGCAGGTATTGGCCTGGTTAGTGCTTGGATGGGAGACCGCCTCGGAATACCAGGTGCTGTAAGCTTTTGGATTTTCATTCCTACTTATATAATGTATGGGCGATTTGATTGGCTGATCTTTAAATAGTCTTCTCTTTGCAGTATCCTTCGCTTGCGACGTAACAACCTGGCTATGCCTGATCTCGTCTGCTCTCGGAAGCTAAGCAGGTTTGGTCCTGTATAATGTACCGGCGATTAGATTGGCTGATCTTTAAATAGCTCTCTCTTTGGAGCAGTCTTCGCTTATGGCCATTCCACCCTGGCTATGCCAGATCATGTCTGAGCTCGGAAACTAAGCAGGTTTCGGCCTGGTTAGTAATTGGATGGCAGACCCCCTGGTAATACCAGTTGCTTTAAGATTTTTGGAAATTTTTCACAAATTATATATAATCTTGCAAGAAAAAAAGAAAGGAGTCAATGCCCCATATCTGAATCTTAGCAGGTATGGGCCTGGTTAGTAATTGGATGGGAGACACCCTGGTAATACCAGTTGCTTTAAGATTTTTGGAAATTTTTCACAAATTATATAATAATCTTAAAAAAAAAAAAAAAAAGTCAATGCCCAATCTCTGAATAATAGCAGGTTTTGCCTGTTTAGTACTTGGATGGAAGACGGCCGGGAAATACCAGTTGCTGTAATATTTTTGGCAATTTTTACTAATTACATAATAATCTTGCAACAAAAAAAAAAAAGAGTAAATGCCCAATCTTTGAATCTTAGGAGGTATGGACCTGTTTAGTGCTTGGATGGGAGACCGCCTCGGAATACCAGTTGCTGTAATATTTTTGGAAATTTGTACTAATTATATAATTATCTTGAAACAAAAAGAGTCAATGCCCAATCTTTGAATCTTAGCAGCTATGGGCCTGTTTAGTGTTTGGATGGGAGACCGCCTCGGAAAACCAGGTGCTCTAATATTATTGGAAATTTATTACTAATTATATAATAATCTTAAAAAAAAGAGCCAATGCCCGATCTCTTAATCTTAGCAGGTATTGGCCTGGTTAGTGCTTGGATGGGAGACCGCCTCGGAATACCAGGTGCTGTAAGCTTTTGGATTTTCATTCCTACTTATAAAATGTATGGGCGATTTGATTGGCTGATCTTTAAATAGTCTTCTCTTTGCAGTATCCTTCGCTTGCGACGTAACAACCTGGCTATGCCTGATCTCGTCTGCTCTCGGAAGCTAAGCAGGTTTGGTCCTGTATAATGTACCGGCGATTAGATTGGCTGATCTTTAAATAGCTCTCTCTTTGGAGCAGTCTTCGCTTATGGCCATTCCACCCTGGCTATGCCAGATCATGTCTGAGCTCGGAAACTAAGCAGGTTTCGGCCTGGTTAGTAATTGGATGGCAGACCCCCTGGTAATACCAGTTGCTTTAAGATTTTTGGAAATTTTTCACAAATTATATATAATCTTGCAAGAAAAAAAAGAAAGGAGTCAATGCCCCATATCTGAATCTTAGCAGGTATGGGCCTGGTTAGTAATTGGATGGGAGACACCCTGGTAATACCAGTTGCTTTAAGATTTTTGGAAATTTTTCACAAATTATATAATAATCTTGAAAAAAAAAAAAAAAAAAGTCAATGCCCAATCTCTGAATAATAGCAGGTTTTGCCTGGTTAGTACTTGGATGGAAGACGGCCGGGAAATACCAGTTGCTGTAATATTTTTGGCAATTTTTACTAATTACATAATAATCTTGCAACAAAAAAAAAAAAAGAGTAAATGCCCAATCTTTGAATCTTAGGAGGTATGGACCTGTTTAATGCTTGGATGGGAGACCGCCTCGGAATACCAGTTGCTGTAATATTTTTGGAAATTTGTACTAATTATATAATTATCTTGAAACAAAAAGAGTCAATGCCCGATCTCTTAATCTTAGCAGGTATTGGCCTGGTTAGTGCTTGGATGGGAGACCGCCTGGGAATACCAGGTGCTTTAAGCTTTAGGGTTTTCTTTCCTACTTATATAATGTACCGGCGATTAGATTGGCTGATCTTTAAATAGCTCTCTCTTTGCAGCAGTCTTCGCTTATGGCCATACCACCCTGGCTATGCCATATCATGTCTGAGCTCGGAAGCTAAGCAGGTTTGGGCCTGGTTAGTAATTGGATGGGACACCCCCTGGTAATACCAGTTGCTCTAAGATTTTTGTAAATTTTTCACAAATTATATAATAATCTTGAAAAAAAAAAGAGTCAATGCCCATTCTTTGAATCTTAGCAGTCATGGACCTGTTTAGTGTCTGGATGGGAGACCGCCTCGGAATACCAGGTGCTCTAATATTATTGGAAATTCATTACTAATTATATAATAATCTTTAAAAAAAAAAAAAAAAAAAAAAAGAGTCAATGCCCGATCTCTTAATCTTAGCAGGTATTGGCCTGGTTAGTGCTTGGATGGGAGACCGCCTGGGAATACCAGGTGCTTTAAGCTTTAGGGTTTTCTTTCCTACTTATATAATGTACCGGCGATTAGATTGGCTGATCTTTAAATAGCTCTCTCTTTGCAGCAGTCTTCGCTTATGGCCATACCACCCTGGCTATGCCATATCATGTCTGAGCTCGGAAGCTAAGCAGGTTTGGGCCTGGTTAGTAATTGGATGGGACACCCCCTGGTAATACCAGTTGCTCTAAGATTTTTGTAAATTTTTCACAAATTATATAATAATCTTGAAAAAAAAAAGAGTCAATGCCCATTCTTTGAATCTTAGCAGTCATGGACCTGTTTAGTGTCTGGATGGGAGACCGCCTCGGAATACCAGGTGCTCTAATATTATTGGAAATTTATTACTAATTATATAATAATCTTAAAAAAAAAAAAAAAAAAAAAAAAAAGAGTCAATGCCCGATCTCTTAATCTTAGCAGGTATTGGCCTGGTTAGTGCTTGGATGGGAGACCGCCTCGGAATACCAGGTGCTGTAAGCTTTTGGATTTTCATTCCTACTTATATAATGTATGGGCGATTTGATGGGCTGATCTTTAAATAGTCTTCTCTTTGCAGTATCCTTCGCTTGCGACCGTAACAACCTGGCTATGCCTGATCTCGTCTGCTCTCGGAAGCTAAGCAGGTTTGGTCCTGTATAATGTACCGGCGATTAGATTGGCTGATCTTTAAATAGCTCTCTCTTTGCAGCAGTCTTCGCTTATGGCCATTCCACCCTGGCTATGCCAGATCATATCTGAGCTCGGAAACTAAGCAGGTTTCGGCCTGGTTAGTAATTGGATGGCAGACCCCCTGGTAATACCAGTTGCTTTAAGATTTTTGGAAATTTTTCACAAATTATATAATAATCTTGAAAAAAAAAAAAAAGTCAATGCCCGATCTCTGAATAATAGCAGGTTTTGCCTGGTTAGTACTTGGATGGAAGACGGCCGGGAAATACCAGTTGCTGTAATATTTTTGGCAATTTTTACTAATTACATAATAATCTTGCAACAACAAAAAAAAAAGAGTAAATGCCCAATCTTTGAATCTTAGGAGGTATGGACCTGTTTAGTGCTTGGATGGGAGACCGCCTCGGAATACCAGTTGCTGTAATATTTTTGGAAATTTGTACTAATTATATAATTATCTTGAAACAAAAAGAGTCAATGCCCAATCTTTGAATCTTAGCAGCTATGGACCTGTTTAGTGTTTGGATGGGAGACCGCCTCGGAAAACCAGGTGCTCTAATATTATTGGAAATTCATTACTAATTATATAATAATCTTTAAAAAAAAAAAAAAAAAAAAAAAAGAGTCAATGCCCGATCTCTTAATCTTAGCAGGTATTGGCCTGGTTAGTGCTTGGATGGGAGACCGCCTGGGAATACCAGGTGCTTTAAGCTTTAGGGTTTTCTTTCCTACTTATATAATGTACCGGCGATTAGATTGGCTGATCTTTAAATAGCTCTCTCTTTGCAGCAGTCTTCGCTTATGGCCATACCACCCTGGCTATGCCATATCATGTCTGAGCTCGGAAGCTAAGCAGGTTTGGGCCTGGTTAGTAATTGGATGGGACACCCCCTGGTAATACCAGTTGCTCTAAGATTTTTGTAAATTTTTCACAAATTATATAATAATCTTGAAAAAAAAAAGAGTCAATGCCCATTCTTTGAATCTTAGCAGTCATGGACCTGTTTAGTGTCTGGATGGGAGACCGCCTCGGAATACCAGGTGCTCTAATATTATTGGAAATTTATTACTAATTATATAATAATCTTAAAAAAAAAAAAAAAAAAAAAAAAAAAGAGTCAATGCCCAATCTCTTAATCTTAGCAGGTATTGGCCTGGTTAGTGCTTGGATGGGAGACCGCCTCGGAATACCAGGTGCTGTAAGCTTTTGGATTTTCATTCCTACTTATATAATGTATGGGCGATTTGATTGGCTGATCTTTAAATAGTCTTCTCTTTGCAGTATCCTTCGCTTGCGACCGTAACAACCTGGCTATGCCTGATCTCGTCTGCTCTCGGAAGCTAAGCAGGTTTGGTCCTGTATAATGTACCGGCGATTAGATTGGCTGATCTTTAAATAGCTCTCTCTTTGCAGCAGTCTTCGCTTATGGCCATTCCACCCTGGCTATGCCAGATCATGTCTGAGCTCGGAAACTAAGCAGGTTTCGGCCTGGTTAGTAATTGGATGGCAGACCCCCTGGTAATACCAGTTGCTTTAAGATTTTTGGAAATTTTTCACAAATTATATAATAATCTTGAAAAAAAAAAAGTCAATGCCCGATCTCTGAATAATAGCAGGTTTTGCCTGGTTAGTACTTGGATGGAAGACGGCCGGGAAATACCAGTTGCTGTAATATTTTTGGCAATTTTTACTAATTACATAATAATCTTGCAACAAAAAAAAAAAAAGAGTAAATGCCCAATCTTTGAATCTTAGGAGGTATGGACCTGTTTAGTGCTTGGATGGGAGACCGCCTCGGAATACCAGTTGCTGTAATATTTTGGAAATTTGTACTAATTATATAATTATCTTGAAACAAAAAGAGTCAATGCCCAATCTTTGAATCTTAGCAGCTATGGACCTGTTTAGTGTTTGGATGGGAGACCGCCTCGGAAAACCAGGTGCTCTAATATTATTGGAAATTCATTACTAATTATATAATAATCTTTAAAAAAAAAAAAAAAAAAAAAAAAAAGAGTCAATGCCCGATCTCTTAATCTTAGCAGGTATTGGCCTGGTTAGTGCTTGGATGGGAGACCGCCTGGGAATACCAGGTGCTTTAAGCTTTAGGGTTTTCTTTCCTACTTATATAATGTACCGGCGATTAGATTGGCTGATCTTTAAATAGCTCTCTCTTTGCAGCAGTCTTCGCTTATGGCCATACCACCCTGGCTATGCCAGATCATGTCTGAGCTCAGAAGCTAAGCAGGTTTGGGCCTAGTTAGTAATTGGATGGGAGACCCCCTGGTAATACCAGTTGCTCTAAGATTTTTGTAAATTTTTCACAAATTATATAATAATCTTGAAAAAAAAAAGAGTCAATGCCCATTCTTTGAATCTTAGCAGTCATGGACCTGTTTAGTGTCTGGATGGGAGACCGCCTCGGAATACCAGGTGCTCTAATATTATTGGAAATTCATTACTAATTATATAATAATCTTTAAAAAAAAAAAAAGAGTCAATGCCCGATCTCTTAATCTTAGCAGGTATTGGCCTGGTTAGTGCTTGGATGGGAGACCGCCTGGGAATACCAGGTGCTTTAAGCTTTAGGGTTTTCTTTCCTACTTATATAATGTACCGGCGATTAGATTGGCTGATCTTTAAATAGCTCTCTCTTTGCAGCAGTCTTCGCTTATGGCCATACCACCCTGGCTATGCCAGATCATGTCTGAGCTCGGAAGCTAAGCAGGTTTGGCCCTGGTTAGTAATTGGATGGGAGACCCCCTGGTAATACCAGTTGCTTTAAGATTTTTGTAAATTTTTCACAAATTATATAATAATCTTGAAAAAAAAAAGAGTCAATGCCCATTCTTTGAATCTTAGCAATCATGGACCTGTTTAGTGTCTGGATGGGAGACCGCCTCGGAATACCAGGTGCTGTAAGCTTTTGGATTTTCATTCCTACTTATATAATGTATGGGCGATTTGATTGGCTGATCTTTAAATAGTCTTCTCTTTGCAGTATCCTTCGCTTGCGACCGTAACAACCTGGCTATGCCTGATCTCGTCTGCTCTCGGAAGCTAAGCAGGTTTGGTCCTGTATAATGTACCGGCGATTAGATTGGCTGATCTTTAAATAGCTCTCTCTTTGGAGCAGTCTTCGCTTATGGCCATTCCACCCTGGCTATGCCAGATCATGTCTGAGCTCGGAAACTAAGCAGGTTTCGGCCTGGTTAGTAATTGGATGGCAGACCCCCTGGTAATACCAGTTGCTTTAAGATTTTTGGAAATTTTTCACAAATTATATATAATCTTGCAAGAAAAAAAAGAAAGGAGTCAATGCCCCATATCTGAATCTTAGCAGGTATGGGCCTGGTTAGTAATTGGATGGGAGACACCCTGGTAATACCAGTTGCTTTAAGATTTTTGGAAATTTTTCACAAATTATATAATAATCTTGAAAAAAAAAAAAAAAAGTCAATGCCCCGATCTCTGAATAATAGCAGGTTTTGCCTGGTTAGTACTTGGATGGAAGACGGCCGGGAAATACCAGTTGCTGTAATTTTTTGGCAATTTTTACTAATTACATAATAATCTTGCAACAAAAAAAAAAAAAAAAAGAGTAAATGCCCAATCTTTGAATCTTAGGAGGTATGGACCTGTTTAGTGCTTGGATGGGAGACCGCCTCGGAATACCAGTTGCTGTAATATTTTTGGAAATTTGTACTAATATATAATTATCTTGAAACAAAAAGAGTCAATGCCCAATCTTTTGAATCTTAGCAGCTGTGGGCCTGTTTAGTGTTGGATGGGAGACCGCCCTCGGAAAACCAGGTGCTCTAATATTATTGGAAATTCATTACTAATTATATAATAATCTTTTAAAAAAAAAAAAAAAAAAAAGAGTCAATGCCCAATCTCTATCTTAGCAGGTATTGGCCTGGTTAGTGCTTGGATGGGAGACCGCCTGGGAATACCAGGTGCTTTAAGCTTTATGGTTTCTTTCCTACTTATATAATGTACCGGCGATTAGATTGGCTGATCTTTAAATAGCTCTCTCCTTTGCAGCAGTCTTCGCTTATGGCCATACCACCCTGGCTATGCCAGATCATGTCTGAGCTCGGAAGCTAAGCAGGTTTGGGCCTGGTTAGTAATTGGATGGGAGACCCCTGGTAATACCAGTTGCTTAAGATTTTTGTAAATTTTTCACAAATTATATAATAATCTTGAAAAAAAAAAGAGGTGGAATGCCCAATCTTTGAATCTTAGCAGTCATTGACCTGTGTAGTGTTTGGATGGGAGACCCCCTGGTAATACCAGGTGCTCTAATATTATTGGAAATTTTTACTAATTATATAATAATTCTTAAAAAAAAAGAGCCAATGCCCGATCTCTTAATCTTAGCAGGTATTGGCCTGGTTAGTGCTTGGATGGGAGACCGCCTCGGAATACCAGGTGCTGTAAGCTTTTGGATTTTCATTCCTACTTATATAATGTATGGGCGATTTGATTGGCTGATCTTTAAATAGTCTTCTCTTGCAGTATCCTTCGCTTGCGACGTAACAACCTGGCTATGCCTGATCTCGTCTGCTCTCGGAAGCTAAGCAGGTTTGGTCCTGTATAATGTACCGGCGATTAGATTGGCTGATCTTTAAATAGCTCTCTCTCTTTGGAGGCAGTCTTTCGCTTATGGCCATTCCACCCTGGCTATGCCAGATCATGTCTGAGCTCGGAAACTAAGCAGGTTTCGGCCTGGTTAGTAATTGGATGGCAGACCCCCTGGTAATACCAGTTGCTTTAAGATTTTTGGAAATTTTCACAAATTATATATAATCTTGCAAGAAAAAAAGAAAGGAGTCAATGCCCCATATCTGAATCTTAGCAGGTATTGGCCTGGTTAGTAATTGGATGGGAGACACCCTGGTAATACCAGTTGCTTTAAGATTTTTGGAAATTTTTCACAAATTATATAATAATCTTGAAAAAAAAAAAAAAAGTCAATGCCCAATCTCTGAATAATAGCAGGTTTTGCCTGGTTAGTACTTGGATGGAAGACGGCCGGGGAAATACCAGTTGCTGTAATATTTTTGGCAAATTTTTACTAATTACATAATAATCTTGCAACAAAAAAAAAAAAGAGTAAATGCCCAATCTTTGAATCTTAGGAGGTATGGACCTGTTTAGTGCTTGGATGGGAGACCGCCTCGGAATACCAGTTGCTGTAATATTTTTGGAAATTTGTACTAATTATATAATTATCTTGAAACAAAAAGAGTCAATGCCCAATCTCTTAATCTTAGCAGGTATTGGCCTGGTTAGTGCTTGGATGGGAGACCCGCCTGGGAATACCAGGTGCTTTAAGCTTTAGGGTTTTCTTTCCTACTTATATAATGTACCGGCGATTAGATTGGCTGATCTTTAAATAGCTCTCTCTTTTGCAGCAGTCTCGCTTATGGCCAACCACCCTGGCTATGCCAGATCATGTCTGAGCTCGGAAGCTAGCAGGTTTGGGCCTGGTTAGTATTGGATGGGAGACCCCCTGGTATACCAGTTGCTTAAGATTTTGTAAATTTTTCACAAATTATATAAAAATCTTGAAAAAAAAAGAGTCAATGCCCATTCTTGGAATCTTAGCAGTCATGGACCTGTTTAGTGTCTGGATGGGAGCCGCCTCGGAATACCAGGTGCTCTAATATATTGGAAATTTATTACTAATTAATAAAATCTTAAAAAAAAAAAAAAGAGTCAATGCCGATCTCTTAATCTTAGCAGGTATTGGCCTGGTTAGTGCTTGATGGAGACCGCCTCGGAATACCAGGTGCTGTAAGCTTTTGGATTTTCATTCCTACTTATATAATGTATGGGCGATTGATTGGCTGATCTTTAAAGTCTTCTCTTTGCAGTATCCTTCGCTTGCGACCGTAACAACCTGGCTATGCCTGATCTCGTCTGCTCTCGGAAGCTAAGCAGGTTTTGGTCCTGTATAATGTACCGGCGATTAGATTGGCTGATCTTAAATAGCTCTCTCTTTGCAGCAGTCTTCGCTTATGGCCATTCCACCCTGGCTATGCCAGATCATGTCTGAGCTCGGAAACTAAAGCAGGTTTCGGCCTGGTTAGTATATTGGATGGCAGACCCCTGGTAATACCAGTTGCTTTAAGATTTTTGGAAAATTTTCACAAATTAATATAATAATCTTGCAAGAAAAAAAGAAAGGAGTCAATGCCCCATATTCTGAATCTTAGCAGGTATGGGCCTGGTTAGTAATTGGATGGGA
>NW_020526711.1:0-15000 GCF_003368295.1 Carassius auratus
CTGCTAATATTCAGAGACCGGCATTGACTCTATTTTTTGGCAAAATTATTATATATCTAAGTGAAAAATTGTCCAAAAAGCTTACAGCACCTGGTATTCCCAGGCGGTCATCCCATCCAAAGTACTAAACAGGCCCAAACCTGCTTAGCTTCCGAGATCAGACGAGATCGGGCATAGCCAGGTTGGGTGTGGCCGTAAGCGAAGAGTGCCACAAAGAAAGGGCTTTTTAGAGATCAGCCAATCTAATCGCCAGTACATTATATAAGTTGGAAAGAAAACCCAAAAGCTTAAGCACCTGGTATTCCTAGCCGGCTCTCTCATCCAAGTACTAACCAGACCTAAGCCTGCTAAGATTCAGAGATTGGGCATTGACTCTTTTTTTTTTGCAAAATTATTATATAATTTGTTGAAATTTTCCCCAAAAAGTTTAAAGCACCTGGTATTCCTAAGGCAGCTCTCCTATCCATGTACTAACCAGGCCCAAACCTGCTAATATTCAGAAATCGGCCTTGACTCTATTTTTTTTGCAAAATTATTATATAATTTGTGAAATTTTCTCCAAAAAGTTTTAAAGCACCTGGTATTCCCAGGCAGTCCCCATCCATGTACTAACCAGGCCCAAACCTGCTAATATTCAGAAATCGGGCATTTGACTCTATTTTTTGGCAAAATTATTATATACTAAGTGAAAATTTCTCCAAAACGTTAAAGCACCTGGTATTCCCCAGGCAGTCTCCCATCCATGTACTAACCAGACCCAAACCTGCTAATATTCAGAGACCTGCATTGACCTCTATTTTTTGGCAAAATTATTATATACTAAGTGAAAAATTTCCAAAAAGCTTACAGCACCTGGTATTCCCAGGTGGTCTCCCATCCAAGTACTAACCGGCCCAAACCTGCTTAGCTTCTGAGATCAGACGAGATCAGGCATAGCCAGGTTGGTATGGCCGTAAGCGAAGACTGCCGCAAAGAGAGGGCTATTTAGAGATCAGCCAATCTAATCGCCAGTACATTATATGAGTAGGAAAGAAAACCCAAAAGCTTAAAGCACCTGGTATTCCTAGCCGGTCTCTCATCCCAAGTACTAACCAGACCTCAGCCTGCTAAGATTCAGAGATTGGGCATTGACTCTTTTTTTTTTTTTTTGCAAAATTATTATATAATTTGTGAAATTTTCCAAAAATTTAAAGCACCTGGTATTCCCAGGCAGTCTCCCATCCATGTACTAACCAGGCCAAACCTGCTAATATTCCAGAAATCGGGCCTTGACTCTATTTTTTGGCAAAATTATTATATACTAAGTGAAAATTTTCCAAAAAGTTTTAAAGCACTCTGGTATTTCCTAAGCAGTCTCCCATCCATGTACTAACCAGACCCAAACCTGCTAATATTCAGAGACCGGCATTGCTCTATTTTTTGGCAAATTATTATATACTAAGTGAAAATTTTCCAAAAAGCTTACAGCACCTGGTATTCCCAGGCGGTCTCCCATCCAAGTACTAACCAGGCCCAAACCTGCTTAAGCTTCCGAGATCAGACGAGATCGGGCATTTTTTTTTTTTTTTATTAAAAATATTTCAGTACAAAGAAAAAATACATAAAATATTTCACATTTAAATCATTCTTGTTATAGAAACCTCTCTTTTACAAAATAAATGCAAACATCTCAATTAAGGTTACATTAAAGTTTCTAAGCAAACATAATCCTTTTCACCTAAAAAAAAAAAAAAAAAAAAACTACAAATTTATTTCCAGTCCATTCTGTGTTTTCAAAACATAAGGATTGTTATTTAGAATAGTTTATCAAATACATAAATTGTACCTTCTGCTTTAAAATAACTTTCTAGTGTTCGTATATAATCTTCCAGTTTTTTCTTAAAATAAATCCATAATCCCATTTTTTTGTTTTTTGTCTCTTGCTATATTTCTCCTACACCATATTGCATATCTAGCTACAATTAAAAACAAATTTATAACATTTTGATTATCAGATTTCTCATTCATTCCAAATAAAAATATACAATTCCAACTCCTCTCTTCTATCATCCATTTTTTCTCCTAACAAACTCTTAATCACATTTTTAATTTGTCTCTGAAAAAGATCAGTTCTTTACATGATAAAAACATGTGCACAATTCCTTCAGTTTTTTCACAACAGACTTTACACAATGCATCCCCAGTCATTCCACATTTATACAACTTCTCTTCAGAAAAGATTATATTATGCCTTATATAAAAATCCAGGTTCTCCATTTTAACATCAATATGCCATTTTCTCAAATTTCTCCACAGAACTTCTTCCTCAAGGTTTATAAAAACATTTTTCCAAAATGTATTCCCAGCTGGTTCCTTAAAAACACTATTTCTAAACAAAACATAAAAAGTCCTAAGATGACTCACATGAAAAGGCTCCCTTTCTCCTTTTGCTTTTAAGAAACCTTCATTTTATCATCTTCACTGTCTTGTCCTTGTTTTTCTATGTTTACTAACCATTCCTTTGGAATTGCCTCCTTTATTTTATCATATTGCTTTTTTAAAACATTCTTATTAACATGATTTTCAGTATTTTTCACTTCATCATAAATTGCTTGCAAAGGTAAAAAACCTTCCCTCACTTCATACAAAACATCCCTTATTGTTTTAAATCCAGCATTAATCCAATGTTTAAAAAATAATTCTTTTCCTCTATATACAACATTCTCATTCAGAAACAGAGGCTGTGTTAAAAACTCCAATCTCCTAATAGGTTTAATACATACATTTGGTAAAAATTCTGCCCATGCTTCTAAAACTTCTTTATAAAACTCCGGGATTCCTGTTATCAATTTAGGTTTTAATTTCATCCACAGAATATCAGGTCCTATTTTCATATGTCCGCATTTATTAAAAACATTCTCATAAGTATTTTCCATTCAGCTTTATTCTCTTCATTTAAAAAAGTTTTCACAGTTTTAACTCTAAAGCTCTTTTTTTTTAATTCTGGATCTTGCAGCCCTAACCCACCTTCTTCTATGGCCCTATTAGTGTATTATAAGAAATCCTTGATGGCTTAGAGCCCCAGAAAATTTAAAAACATCTTTTTTTAATCTTTTACTAATTCCCATAGGCATGGGTATCACACCAAAACATACCACATTTTTGCCATCATTAATGCATTTATAACCAAAACCTTCCCTCTTAAAGTTAATTCCCTTGTTTCCAATAATTTAACACTCTTTCCATTTCACCCACCACTTCATCCACATCAAATCTCTCACCATTTTCTCATTTTTCCCAATCCTCACACCCAAAATCTTCAAGCTCTCTTCTTCTTTAAATGGATACATTTTTTGAATTTTTTCAATTTTTCCTATACTCATAATAACCGTTTTTTGTTGATTTATCTTAGCTCCAGAACCTTTACAGTATTTTTCTATTATGTCCATTGCTTTAACTACACTAGCCACATCTTGCACTATTATAGTCGTATCATCTTGCATATTGATATACTTTCTGCAACTCTCTGTTTTCTTCTGTGTCTATTCCTCTAATTTCTTTCTCTTCCATTATTGCCAACCCTAATGCCTCTGCCACTAAACTGTACAGTAAAGCTGATAATGGACAACCTTGTCTAATAGATCTAGTTAAATAAAAGGTCTCTGTTAAAAAACCATTGCACTTTACTTGACTTTAGAATCTTTATATAAAATCTTGAACCACTTAATAAAATTTTCACCAAAACCAAACTGTTGTAAAATTCTAAACAAATACTCATGTTCAACACGGTCAAAGGCCTTTCTAAATCAAGACTTATTACATATCCACTTTTTTTTTCAGAGATCATGTAACTTACAACATCTCTTATACTACTAATAGTATCTGTAATATCTCTTCCTGGTATTGCATATGCCTGATTTGTCTGTATTATATTTGGTAAAATTTTCTTCAATCTGTTAGCTAAAATCTTTGATAATATTTTAAAATCTGTATTTAACATAGTTATTGGTCTATAATTTTTAAGATCTGCAATGTCCCTTTTCGTTTATAAATTAATTTTACTAATCCTATCCCCATAAAAATAACTGGTTTCTTCCTTTTTAAAAATTTCGTCATACACATCTTTTAAAATTGGTGTCATTACATTTCTAAAAACCTTATAAAATTCACTTGGAAGACCATCTTTCCTGGACTTTTACCATTATTTAGCTGCATGATTGCTTCATCTATTTCTTCTTTCCAATTCCCCTTTCACATAATTTTTTATCACCATTATCTATCTTTATTTTGATTTTCCCCTACCAGAAATTCAATTTCTTCTCTACCCACTCCTTCCCTTTTAAACAAATTTTCATAATAATCTTTTATTTCTTTTAAAACTTCTTCTTTTTCTTTTACCTTTCCTCCTCCTTTTCCTATTAATTCTTTAATCATTCCTGCTCTCTGTCTGTTTTTTCCATATTAAAAAAGAACCTTGTACATTTTTCACCTTCCACTAAGTATTTGCTTACTTCTTATCATTGCTCCTTTATATTTTTTGTCTCTATATCCTTTATTTTTTCCTCCAACATTACGGTTTTCTGTAAATTGACAACCTCCTTACTTAGCTCATCTCTTAATTCTATTCTTATTTCTTTTTCTTTTCTTTTTTTAATTTTCTGTATTATTTTACTATGTTCTCTTGCACATTTTCCAATGTCATATTTTAAATTATCCACCAAATTCTCTTTTCATCCTTATACATCTGATTTCCTTTTTCCTTTTTTATTAATACCTCTATTTGTTCCTTAAAATTCTCATCTTTTAAAATCTCAGTGTTTAACATCCATATTCCCGGCCCTCTTTAAAATTATTCATATCAACTTGTATACATACAACTTTATGATCACTTAACATTGGTTTCCTTGTAATATATAGTATCTATTATCTTCAACATTTCCCTTTTACTTATCAAGAAATCTATTCTACTTCTTGCATATAAAATTCTTCAACGCCTGTTGCCTTGAGAATTCTCGTATCCCCTCGTTTCTTTCTCTCCAAACGTCCACAAAGTTATTTTCTTCCATTAGACTTTTTAATTCCTTCCTTCCACTATCAGATTTAAAAAACCATCCCATCTGCAATATCCATCTTACTAAACGTAGTGTTAAAATCCCCCATAATTAAAATATTCTCCCATTTCACAATAATATCTTTTAGTTTCTTAAAAAATAACACCTTTTCTTTTTCTACCACAGGAGCATGAATATTACACAGAACTATATCTGTCTCCCCCTCCATCATTTTCACTATCAAACACTTTCCTTGCTTATCATCATAAACCACTTGTGCTTTTTCACACACGCCCTTTTTAATTAAAAATGCTACTCCCCTACCTAGCCTCCATCACCATTACTATAAAATATATCACCTTTCCATTTTTTTTAAAACTTTCCATTACTTCATCCCTCCAATTTGTTTCTTGAACCACTAAAACATTTGAACTACTACACAAAAGTTTCAACTTTTCAAATTTCCCTTTTTCTAGTAACCCTCTTACATTAAGTGTTGCAATTTTCAAGAACATAATACATAGCAAAGTACATATTATTCTGAACATTCATCAACTTTTCCCAGCTGCATTAATACCTCAAAACTATTTTCACCATAGTCTCTTTTTTTAAATACTTTCTCTTTCAGTTCTTTTTTTTTAATTATATGTCTGTTTTGTACATTCTCTAAATTTGGTTTTACCTTTAGTTGTCTTCTTCTTGTTATTGTAACCTTTTCCCAGTCATTTTTGTTGTCTTCTTTTCTCCCTAGCGTTGCTTTCTCTATCATTTGCATTTCCTGCCTTTCCTTTTCCTCCTCTCTTGTTTGTTTCAAGATTTCCGTTTGTATTCCATGTCCTTCTTCTTCTTGCTCTTTTTCCATTTCACAGTACTTCTGTTCTTCCTCTGCATCTTCTCCTATTTGATTCTCATCTTCTTCCTCAGTCTGTTCTGTTTGTTCATCCTCCTTTGCGTCGTCCACATCCTGTGATTTCTCCATTTCATCCACTTGCTCATAGTCTTTATCCGTTTCAGCATCCTCCTCTATCCAGCATTCACATTTCACCAGTACTTTACGACACTCCGGGCATCTTACAGCATCACATTCCCTCGAAAAATGTCCCTTTTCTCCACAATCTCGACAGGAAAAGTCTGGACAGTCCTTCAAAATGTGTCCCGGTTTCATACACAATCTACAGATCTTCATTTGACGATCATGTATGATCCTAAAATATTGCACTCCCTCTGCAGTATCAAATCTCGTGCTGTAAGGCAGTGATAACACCTCCTTAGGGAATTTCACACGGACATATCTTGTTCCATCTGTAATTGTAGTGTCTGGATAGTACCTTCTTCTTATTGCAGATGTAACTTTAACTCCCCATGTTTGCAATTTTGCCATTATTTCTTCATCTGTTATATAAGCTGGTAAGTGCATGAATGAAACAACACACTCTCTTTCTTGAAGATTCCTCACTTCACACACAATTCCTTTTACTGTTAGTCCTTCCTTTAAAACTTCACATGCTTCTTCATCCGTTACGGTTACCTCATACTCATTATTTAATCTTGGTCTTACCGCTAACACTTTACTCAGTCCAACTTTTTCAATCACCGCCTTAATCACATCCTCCACCCTTCGATCTCTTATTTCTGTAGCATTAACAATCACTGTGGCCTCCTTTGAGTAATGTTTTTGTTGTTCATTATCTTCCATCTCATTCCTTTGTCTTCTCACCTCACTTGTCTTTGTTGATTTCCTTTGCTTTATTCTTTCTCCAGTATCTTTTTGAAGTTCTTTACTGTTGCTTTTTTCCTCAGCCATGTCTTTGCCATTGCCATGTTGTTCCTCCATAATCAAAACTTTAAGAGCTTTAAAGCTCCTTTGGCCCTAAGCAGTAAATTCTGCTCAGGGCCCTAAAAAATAATTAAACAAACCAAGAAAAAATAAATATTTAACTAAATACAATATAATATAAGACAAACCAAAAACAAACACATGGGAGAGCCTTTCTCTCCCTACTGCCACCTCTTACTTCCTGGAATGTACCAACAATCACAGGTGCTCAGGGTGGTATGGCCGTAAGCTAAGACTGCCGCAAAGAGAGGGCTATTTAGAGATCAGCCAATCTAATCGCCAGTACATTATATAAGTAGGAAAGAAAACCCAAAAGCTTAAAGCACCTGGTATTCCTAGCCAGTCTCTCATCCAAGTACTAACCAGACCTAAGCCTGCTAAGATTCAGAGATTGGGCATTGACTCTTTTTTTTTTTTTTTTTTTTGCAAAATTATTATATACTAAGTGAAAATTTTCCAAAACGTTTAAAGCACCTGGTATTCCCAGGCAGTCTCCCATCCATGTACTAACCAGACCCAAACCTGCTAATATTCAGAGACCTGCATTGACTCTATTTTTTGGCAAAATTATTATATACTAACTGAAAAATTTCCAAAAAGCTTACAGCACCTGGTATTCCAAGGCGGTCTCCCATCCAAGTACTAACCAGGCCCAAACCTGCTTAGCTTCCGAGATCAGACGAGATCAGGCATAGCCAGGTTGGTATGGCCGTAAGCGAAGACTGCCACAAAGAGAGGGCTATTTAGAGATCAGCCAATCTAATCGCCAGTACATTATATGAGTAGGAAAGAAAACCCAAAAGCTTAAAGCACCTGGCATTCCTAGCCGGTCTCTCATCCAAGTACTAACCAGACCTAAGCCTGCTAAGATTCAGAGATTGGGCATCGACTCTTTTTTTTTTTTTTTTTTTTTGCAAAACTATTATATAATTTGTGAAATTTTCCAAAAAGTTTAAAGCACCTGGTATTCCCAGGCAGTCTCCCATCCATGTACTAACCAGGCCCAAACCTGCTAATATTCAGAAATCGGGCATTGACTCTATTTTTTGGCAAAATTATTATATACTAACTGAAAAATTTCCAAAAAGCTTACAGCACCTGGTATTCCCAGGCGGTCTCCCATCCAAGTACTAACCAGGCCCAAACCTGCTTAGCTTCCGAGATCAGACGAGATCGGGCATAGCAAGGTTGGTATGGCCGTAAGCGAAGACTGCCGCAAAGAGAAGGCTATTTAGAGATCAGCCAATCTAATCGCCAGTACATTATATAAGTAGGAAAGAAAACCCAAAAGCTTAAAGCACCTGGTATTCCTAGCCGGTCTCTCATCCAAGTACTAACCAGACCTAAGCCTGCTAAGATTCAGAGATTGGGCATTGACTTTTTTTTGCAAAATTATTATATAATTTGTGAAATTTTCCAAAAAGTTTAAAGCACCTGGTATTCCCAGGCAGTGTCCCATCCATGTACTAACCAGGCCCAAACCTGCTAATATTCAGAAATCGGGCATTGAATCTATTTTTTGGCAAAATTATTATATACTGGGGGGGCGCTGTTTCTAGCAAGGATGTAAGACGTGTTTCCCCGCTGCTCTGAGAGAAAGTGTTCCATTTACTCATTTATTTGCACAGTTTTGTATAATTTCTTTATACAAGTTGTAAAAATAGTTTACTAACATTAGAAGAATCACTCGCATTGACTGTAAGTCACGAATATGTCGTCTTCTCGAGCGAAAACCGACGCGGGTAAGAGCGGCCGCGGCAAAACTGCACACTCGCCGGAGGATTCTGATGAGGCCTCGGCAAACATCAAGTTTACAGACAGTTCATCTGCAAACATAACTGTCATTCAGGGCATGTTGGAGTCAGTCAAAAATGATATTTGCCAGAAAATTGACTTATTGTCATCGGATCTGCGGTCAGAGATCGTCACAGTTAGACAAGAAGTTAAAGACTGGCTAGGCCCTTTGCAGCAAAAAGTTGACGCTAACGCTGACACTATTAGAGAACTGGAACGTTCGGCATCTGATCACAGTGATCGCATAACTGAAATGCAATCAGTCATATCCACGCTTCAAAAACAGGTGGTACAACTGGATGCCAAATGTGAAGATCTGGAGGGAAGATCCAGAAGGAACAATATTCGCCTCGTCGGATTACCAGAGGGAGTTGAGGGTTCGCATCCAGCTGACTTCGTCTCTCAGCTTTTGCAGAGCTTGCTGCATCTTCAGGAGAAACCTCTACTTGACAGGGCACATCGTACACTGCGTGAGAGGCCAAGGAAGGGGGAGCCCCCCCGTCCCCTTGTCATTAGAGTCCACTACTTTCAAGCCCGTGATGAGATTCTACGACGCGCCGCGCAGCTATCTCCTCTGATGCATGATGGAAATAAGATATCTGTCTTTGCGGACTATACAACTGCTGTTGTGAAGAAACGAGCTGCTTTCAAGGATTCAAAACGTCTCCTTCACTCATGCCCCGGGGTTAAGTTTGGCCTTCTGTTTCCAGCTGTGCTGCGGATCACTCTCTCCAATGGTGCTGTACACAAGTTTGAGGACCCGGCCGCCGCATCGGACTTTATAAAAAAAACTGTCTTACCTGCTAATACCTGAGGTAAATATCATGTAGTCAGTTTGGCTTTAAACAGTGTGCACTGACCAAAATATGGCTATTGTCACTCTGCTCGATAACTTGCCTGCGAGTGTTGTTCCTATTAATATAATTATGTTAGTTTAACATAAGTTCGCACACATTATTGGTGTTATGGACAAAGTTTAGTCCTCTGTTTTTATTTATTTGTGTTTAATTATTATTATTTTTATTATTATTATTGCACTTTCTCCCAGGCAGCATAGAGTTAATTGTAGCTGTCCGAGTGTTAAAAGGGTAAAGTGCATGTGTCTCGTTTGGGGAGATGCTTCTGCTGAGGTGGGTGGGGGGTGGGAGAAAAGGGGTTTTGTTGCTGTTTTCATGTGTTTTTTTTTATTTATTTTTTTTATTTTTGTTTTTTTTCTTTCTTTTTTCTCGCTTTGTTTTCTCTTCCTCTTTCCTTGGTGTCCGCTCAATTTTTGTCAGTTTCACAGTAAACAATTATTTCACATTCAAAATTTGATCCATATCATCTATGCCACAACCTAAAATGACGCAACATCTAAGTGGGAGGAGTTTTACATTTATTAGTTGGAACTGTAATGGAGTGAACAATCCCGTTAAGCGTAGCAAGATACTACATCACCTCCAACATTTAGGAGCTCACATTGTCTATCTTCAAGAAACACATCTTAAAATTCACGACCACCTATTGTTGAGGAGAAGATGGGTTGGGCAGGTATTTCACTCCAAATTTCAGGGTAAAGCCAGGGGTGCTGCAATTCTGATACACAGGTCAGTTCCTTTTGTGTGCTCTGATGTCATAGCAGATCCCAATGGTAGATTTGTCATTGTCACAGGTAAAATCAGTAATTTTCCAGTTATTCTCGCCAATGTTTATGCGCCTAACTGGGATAACGATAATTTTTTTAGACATTTATTTTCTGTACTACCTGATACTTCTTCTCAACATCTTATTTTGGGAGGTGATTTTAATTGCTGGATTAATCCCAAACTTGATCGTTCCTCTGTTAGACATAATACACCATCAAAGTCTGCAAAGGTGATTCAGTCTTTTATGGAGGAATTTAAGGTCTCTGATCCTTGGCGCTTTTTTAACCCGTCTGGGAAAGAATACTCTTTCTTTTCTCAGGTTCATCATACTTTTACTCGGATTGACTTTTTTTTGATAGATAACAGGTTAATTTCTTCAGTTGAGTTATGCTCATACAACGCTATTGTTATTTCAGACCATGCCCCGGTTAGTATGAAGATGTGTATTAAGGAACTCGAGGGCACACGGCCACCGTGGCGTTTAAATACCCGTTTGTTGTCAGATGAGCAATTTGTGGAATTTGTTTCTAATCAGATAGATTTGTTTATATTGACAAACAAGTCTTCAGATGTTTCAGCATCCCTCCTTTGGGAAACCATGAAGGTGTACTTAAGAGGGGAAATCATCTCATACACTGCATATAGGGAAAAAATGAGGAAGCATAAACTATCAGAGATCATTCAGAAAATCGCCCATATAGATAATATCTATGCAGTTTCTGCATCCCCAGATATATATAGGGAGCGTCTTGCTCTACAAGCAGAATTTGACATTCTTTCATCATGCTACGCAGAGAATTTAATGCTTAGATCTAGATACAAATACTATGAAGAGGGTGATAAGGCAAGTAAGTTGCTGGCCCATCAATTAAGACAGGATTCATCCTCGCATCTCATTCCTCAGATTCAAACCTCATCAGGGGTAACAACAAACCCTCAGCTAATTAATGATCATTTTAAAGAATATTTTATTTCCCTATATACATCTGAACAAACTGATAACCCCCTTGCTTTTGATGTCTTTTTTAGCAAACTGAACATACCCATTGTCGATTCTGCTGCCCATTTGGAAGAACCAATCACTATAGAAGAACTCACTCAAGCTATTACCTCTATGCAAAATGGTAAATGTCCAGGGCCAGATGGGTATCCAGTAGAGTTTTATAAAAAATTTCTAGACAAATTGGCCCCCATGATGATTGACATGTATTTTGAATCATTTGATTCACTCAAGCTCCCCCAGACACTTAATCAGGCTTCCATCTCTTTGATATTAAAGAAGAATAAAGACCCCTTACACTGCACTTCTTACCGGCCGATCAGTCTTCTTAATGTTGACTTTAAGATATTATCAAAGTTGTTGGCAATACGTTTAGAGTCCATTTTACCATCCATTATCTCCCCGGATCAGACCGGGTTTATAAAAAATAGACACTCTTTTTTTAATATTAGGAGACTGTTTAATATCGTATACAATCCCTCTTCTTCTGTTGTCCCAGAGGCTGTCATTTCATTAGATGCAGAGAAAGCATTTGACCGGGTGGAGTGGAGGTATCTTTTTTACACTTTAGAAAAATTTGGTTTTGGTTATAAGTTTATCTCTTGGGTGAGGTTACTGTATTCTGGCCCACAAGCTTCTGTCAGGACCAATAATACTCGTTCAGGTTATTTTCCCCTCCATCGGTCCACTCGCCAGGGATGCCCTCTGAGTCCGCTACTCTTTGCCATTGCTATTGAACCTCTCTCTATTGCACTGCGATCTGATTCTTCTATAATGGGCATAAAAAGAATGGGTACAGAACAAAAGGTATCTTTGTATGCGGATGACCTTCTTCTCTACATTTCAGATTTGGATAGGTCAATACCTACAGCACTTGGTGTCTTAAAGTCCTTTGGTTCAATTTCTGGTTATAAATTAAATCTAAGCAAGAGCGAGATTTTTCCACTGAACTCTGCTGCTAGAAATTACCCTTTACTTAATTTTCCATTTAAGATCTCTCATCATAGATTTACCTATCTTGGAGTTTGCATCACAGATACATTTAAAGACCTTTTTAAATTTAACTTTTCTAAGTTGCTTCTACAGATGGAGAAAGATTTTGAGCGCTGGTCACTGCTTCCCCTGTCCTTGGCTGGAAGAATCAACTCTGTTAAAATGAATATTCTTCCAAAATTCTCTTATTATTTTCAGTGCATACCCATTTTCCTTCCTCAACATTTTTTTCGTCAAATTGATTCTCTAATTTTGGGTTTTATTTGGAATAAAAAGATCCCCAGAATTCGTAAGGCTTTTCTTCAGAGACCCAAAATACTTGGGGGAATGGCTTTACCTAACTTTCAGTTTTATTACTGGGCTACAAATCTTAGGGTCATGCAATACTGGTTAAATCAAGATTTTTCACATGATTCATTTGTATGGCTTACCATGGAAGCTACCTCATGTATGCCTACTTCGCTAGCAGCCTTAGTACATGCTCCCATTAAATGCTCATCTTCTCCCTACACCAAAAATATTATCGTTAAAACTACATTGAGAATCTGGAGGCAATTCAGACTCCACTTTGGTTTACAAACCTCTTCTATTTCTGCACCTATAGCAGCAAATTTTGCTTTCTTACCATCATTAATGGATAGGACTTTTTCTCAGTGGTCGGCATTAGGTATTATAACATTTAAGGATTTTTATATAGATAATGTATTTGCATCTTTCCAGCAATTACGGGAAAACTGTGCAATGCCCAAACACAATTTTTTTAGATATTTGCAAGTTCGTAGTTTTGTTCGGGACACGCACCCTCAGTTTCCTAGTCTCCCTAGTGTTACTCCCATTGACTCCTTCCTCAAACCTATTCATGTTATGAAGGGTATGATCTCACATTTTTATGAAGAAATCTGCTCCTTACGTGAAAGCTCACTTGCATCTATTAAATCTCAGTGGGAGGAAGACATAGGAGAAAATATTCCAGAAGAACAATGGGAAAAGATTCTAAGTCGTGTGCACTCCTCATCATTCTGTGCCAGACAGGGTCTGATGCAGTGTAAAATCCTTCATCGCAGCCACTGGACCAAAGTTAGACTTTCTAAAATATATCCTGAGGTAGATCCCATGTGTGATCGCTGTTATCAAGCCCCTGCATCTACTGCGCATATGTTTTGGTCTTGTCCATCTCTACACAAATATTGGTCTTTGATCTTTAAAACATTATCTGAAGTTCTTGGAATTTATGTCCAACCTTTGCCTGTCACAGCTCTATTTGGTACTCTTTCTCTTTCACTTGACATGCCCAAATATAAGACTGATTTTGTAGCTTTTGTTACTCTTCTGGCGAGACGCCTAATTTTAATAAATTGGAAATCACCTACACCTCCCACTCATTCTTCATGGATTAATGATATCTTTCATTTTATCAAACTAGAAAAAATTAGGCATACAATAAAGGGGTCTTCTGACAACTTTTATAAAATTTGGGGCCCTTTTCTAGATTGTGTAGGGAAGTGAAATGGTTTTAAACACCTGTCTATATCCCCTCTGGCAGTAAAGAATCTTCTTACACGCAAGATTAACCTGAATATGTCTTTGGATGACCAAGCTTTATATGGTTTCTCATTTTTTTATTTATTTCATCATCTCTCCTTTTTTTTTTTTTTTTTTTTTTTTTTACTTTTTGGTTTATGTTGCTGTTCTTGCTTATTGTTTATACTTATGTCATTGTTTTATTCTCTCATGCTGAATGCTGTTTGGACGTAAGTTGCATCATATGACGGATCCATAATTGTATATTTCCTTTTTATTATTCCTTTTTTTATAACTTAGAATTAACTTTATTCTGTCTCTATTTGCTATTTGGTTCTTTCTATGAACAAAAGAGACGGAATTGATTACATTTATGTGATATTACAATGGTATCTGTAATTGTGTGATGTACTCTGTTTATGTGAAAAAAAAAATCTAAATAAAGTGGGAAAAAAAAAAAAAAAAAATTATTATATACTAAGTGAAAATTTTCCAAAAAGTTTAAAGCACCTGGTATTCCCAGGCAGTCTCCCATCCATGTACTAACCAGACCTAAGCCTGCTAAGATTCAGAGATTGGGCATTGACTCTTTTTTTTTTTGGCAAAATTATTATATAATTTATGAAATTTTCCAAAAAGTTTAAAGCACCTGGTATTCCCAGGCAGTCTCCCATCAATGTACTAACCAGGCCCAAACCTGCTAATATTCAGAAATCGGGCATTGACTCTATTTTTTGGCAAAATTATTATATACTAAGTGAAAATTTTCCAAAAAGCTTACAGCACCTGATATTCCCAGGCGGTCTCCCATCCAAGTACTAACCAGGCCCAAACCTGGTTAGCTTCCGAGATCAGACGAGATCGGGTATAGCCAGGATGGTATGGCCGTAAGCAAAGACTGCTGCAAAGAGAAGGCTATTTAGAGATCAGCCAATCTAATCGCCAGTACATTATATAAGTAGGAAAGAAAACCCAAAAGCTTAAAGCACCTGGTATTCCTAGCCGGTCTCTCATCCAAGTACTAACCAGACCTAAGCCTGCTAAGATTCAGAGATTGGGCATCGACTCTTTTTTTTTTTTTTTTTTTTTTTTTTTTGCAAAATTATTATATAATTTGTGAAATTTTCCAAAAAGTTTAAAGCACCTGGTATTCCCAGGCAGTCTCCCATCCATGTACTAACCAGGCCCAAACCTGCTAAT
>NW_020526711.1:32500-34135 GCF_003368295.1 Carassius auratus
CCTATTATTGAATATGATTGATTTGTTGTTATTATTTCAGGTAGAACCTTCTTTAATCGATTTGCTAACATTTTTGCAAGAATTTTAAAATCTGTATTTAACATTGATATAGGTCTATAGTTCTTTAAATCAGCTGAATCACCTCTTTTTTTAAAAATTAGCTTTACCAATCCTACTCTCATCAATTGACTTGCTTGCCCTTTATCATAAATTTCCTCATACACAGGTTTTAAAATGGGGATTAAAATATCCTTAAAAACTCTATAAAATTCACTAGTCAAACCATCTGCTCCAGGACTCTTCCCATTGTTTAACTGTACTATTGCTGTCTCTATTTCTTCCTCTAAAAATCCTTATCGCACATTTCTTTATCCTCTTTAACTACTTTTTTTTTAACACTCTTTAATAAAACCTGCTTTTCCTCCTCTTTTATACCTTTGCTTTTAAATAGATCTGCATAAAATTCCCTTACACTTTGCAAAATCCCTTTGGACTCTTTTACTCTTCTCCCATCCTTTTTTAATACTTCCTTTATTGTATCAGCCTTTTGTCTACTTTCCTCTAAATTAAAAAAGAAATGTGTACACCTTTCTCCTTCCATCACATTCTTTACCCTACTTCTTATCATAGCTCCTCTACATTTTTCTTTTTCTATTTCTTTTAATTTTTCCTCGTAAATTATAATCCTTTCTATATCTCCATTTTCTTTTTGTAATTCCTCTTTCAAAATATTCCTAACTGCTACTTCTTCTCCCCTTTTAATCTTTTGTTTCAATCTACTATACCTCAATGAATACTTTTTATTTCATATTTTACATTATCCCACCACACCCTCTTATCTCTTCGAACATCCCTTCCCTCTCTCATTCATTATTATTGTTTCCACTGCAAATTTATAGTTCTCATCTTTTAAAAGTTCATTATTTAAACATCATATCCCCTTTCCCTCTCTACACCAGTTCAAATTAAAATTAACTATTAACATACTATGATCACTAAGAATGTAATTTTTGTGATATATCTTGTCAATATTTCTTTCCATATTTCTTTTAATCAACATAAAATCTATTCTACTCTGCTTCATTTATCTTTTACTAACTGGTTGCCCTTGAAAAATCTTTATTCCTTCATTTCGTTCTCTCCATATATCTATTAGATCATTTTTATCAATTAATTAAGCAATTCATCCCTTCCACTATCTCTTTTAAAACCCATATCTTTGGCTATATCCATTCTACTCAAAGCAGTGTTAAAGTCACCCATTAATACAACCTTTTTCCCACTTTTCTATATAATCATTTAAATTATTAAAAAATATTTTATTTTCATCCTCTGCATTTGGAGATGTACATTAACATAAAATTATAGTTTCTCCTACCACAGACCATTTTCACAATTATACATTTGCCTTCTTTATCACAATATATAATTTTAACATCATCACATATATTTCTTTTAACTAAAACTGCAACTCCTTTTCCTCTTTCACCATCACCATTATTATAATAAATTTCCCCTTCCATCTTCTTTTAACATCTTCCATCTTTTCATTTTTCCAATTTGTTTCTTGCAATAAGATCACATTTGATTTTTTACACAGTTCTTTCACTTTTTCAAATTTTCCTCTTTCAATAA
>NW_020526712.1:0-87272 GCF_003368295.1 Carassius auratus
ACCGTAAGCCACAAAATGAAAATTCTTTTTTCCTGTGATTCCTTGGCTCATGCCGAGTCGAATGGACACCGAAATTCAAAAACCGCAAGGCTTAGTTTTTTCGCTATCGTCAATTGTTCGTAAAACCTACTTTTTCGAACTCGTCCTAGGCCGTTGCACCGATTGTCACGAAAATTGAATCAGATAATCTTCAGACCATGCTGGCA
The DNA here is from genome assembly GCF_003368295.1 of Carassius auratus. NCBI lineage: Eukaryota > Metazoa > Chordata > Actinopteri > Cypriniformes > Cyprinidae > Carassius > Carassius auratus. The sequence continues at coordinate 207 of NW_020526712.1, forward strand.
AAAAGTTATGGAATTCAAGTTGATTTCTCAAACCGTTTCCGAATAGCTCATGAACGAATTCTTCGAAAAGCACGCAAACGTGAACGTGAGGCTATATCTCCGCAACGGTTTGGCCTATTGAGACCAATCTTGGTGGGTCTTATAACAACCATTCCCTGGGACTACCTGCAGTGTTTCGGCGCTGTGCCCCCTAGTGGTCAGGAGATATGAGAAATGCATGTTTTTGCTCATAACTTCTGAACGGTTTTGCCAAAAATCACAAAAGTGGTGTCTTTAGATTCAGTGCATCATTCCGAGTCGAATGATACCGAATTTTCCCAATTCGGCCATTTTGGGCGTCGGCCATTTTGGATTTAGTTGTAAATTGCTGTATCTTAAGAATGAAGTTCCGTATCGTTTCGCAAATAATTACAAAAATGTCCGGCTCCATGCCCTGAATGTACACAAAAAAATTGGGGGCAGCGCCACCTTGTGGTCAATAGTTATAACGATTTTTTCGAAAAATGCTAATAACTTTTGCATACATTAGCCTATTGTAACAAAGCTGATGTTGATAGATTCCTTGGGTCATGCCGAGAACACCGATACCCCATTTGTCAATTTTGGCAAAATTTCCTGTCCGCCATTTTGATTCATGTTGAAAACCTACTTTTTCGAACTCCTCCTAGACTGTTGCTCAGATTTTCACCAAATTTGATTTGGATCATCTTCAGACCATGCTGGCAAAAAGTTATGGAATTTGTGTCGATACACGTAACCGTTTTCAATTAGCGTACCAACGAATTTGCTGGAAAGATGCCAAACTGCATCTGAGGCTGTATCTCTGCAAAGGTTGGAGATATTTACACAAAACTTAATATGTGACATTGTCACATCACATTGACCACGCCACATCATTTTGGTCACAGCGCCACCTATTGGTCAAGAGTAATAAACCAATCAATAACCGCTAATTATTACATTTCCAATAATGCTAATAACTTTTGATTGCATTAGCCTATTATCATGAAACATGTCTCAAAATGTTCCTTGGGACATGCCGACAACATACATACCAATTATGTCATATTAAGCAAAACTTCCTGTCCGCCATTTTGATTCATGTTGAAAACCTTTTTTTTTAAACTCATCCTCAACCGTTTGTCTGATTTTCACCAAAATTGAATCAGATCATCTTCAGACCGTGCTGACAAAAAGTTATGGATTTCGTGTCAATAGACGAAACCGTTTTTGTACAGCGCTGCTTCAGATGTCAGGCATCTTCACAAAATGAGTCTGAGGCTATATCTCTGCAAAGCTTTGTTGTAATTAAGCCAAACTTGTGTGTGCCATTGTCTAACATGGAGAATAGGCTCACAGACACTCACACACAGAAATGAAATGGTTCAACTATTATATGAATAATCAATAAGCATGATTACACACACACACAGAGAGAAGTACATGCCCACACATTTTGTTGTATGTAGATATTTGAAATAAATTATAGGTGACACACAACTCACAGAAAGACTTCTTTTCTTACATTTCTATGTCAGGTTTCATTGCATTCATATTCTGACATAATAGTAAACATTTGATATACATGTATGAATAAATTGTTGAACTTTCACTCAATGTGATCTTAAATGCTTGAACAGTAATATTAAATAATAGTAATATATATTTTTCTAGATGAATCAATCATCGAGACAATGAACTGTAATGTTTTAGTCTTTAGTGAGCCCATTAGTGGTCTTCCAGTGACATCTAGTGGTCGTAAATGCAATTTATCATACAACACTGTCTCTTTAACCTTTATAACGGTTATATGTTGTCTTAATTTCATTCCAAAGAAGCATACGCAATTTATGTATAATTTCACAGTCTAGATAATAGTACTGCACTGATTTTAAATAACCTAGATATGGCTGACAGTAAAAGAATAGAACAGAATTACAGACACACACAAACATGAAATGTTTAAACTACTATATTAATACTCAATAAGCATGCTTAAACCCACACGCAGATGCACACATTTTGTTATATATATAGATAATTAAAATAAATGATGGGTGATAAAACCTATTGCAAGTCTTCTGTTTTTATGGGCTTCTATGTCATTTTTCAGGTTTCATTGCAATCATAATCTGGCATAATTATAAACATTAGATATATCTGTATGAATAAATTGGTAAACTTTGACTCAATGTGATCTGAAATGCTTGAACAGTAATATTAAATAATAGTAATATACATTTTTTCTAGATGAATCCCTCAACAAGCCCATAAACTGTAATGTTTTAGTCTTTAGTGAGCTCATTAGTGGTCTTCCGGTGACATCTAGTGGTTATAATTGCAATTTTTTATTCAACACTGGGTTTTGAAGCTTTATAAATATTACAGTGTTCTTTTTTACCTAATCTCTGTTAAATTTTGCATGATTGTTTAGAAAAAATACAGATCTAATGCATGTGTGATTATATTACCCCTTTTTTTTTTTGCAGTTTAATGCCATTCACAACAGAAATCTTTTGTTTTTTAGGCCATTTTAACTGTTATAGCACCAGCTATTTTCTGATCTTAATGAAACTTTGCATGCTTGGTGGGTCATCTTTCACATGTTATAACCAAGTTTCATAAAGTTTTGAGTTTTTGTTTCAGTTTAATAGGCTTTAGGTTACATGTGGCCACGGCCCTTTCCTAAATGACCTCTTATAGCTAACCAAAGGACAAAATGCAACATATTTTTGAAAATTATTGATCTAGAGAGTCCAGAGAATATTATTGCAGTGGTTTGATCAAGACTGAACAAAAAACCAGGTGACCCAAAACATTCAAATTCGTGGACCAATTTTACGAAAAAGGCTATAACTCGGGAACAAAATGAGATATCTTCACCAAACTCAGAACTCATATGCAAGAACGAAAACTTTAGTCAAATTATTATTTTTTTTCCATATCTGCCACTTGGTGGCGCTACAGGATGAAAAAAAATCAAATGGCTATAACTAAGCAACCGTTGATCCAATCAACTTGAAAATTGATATGGCCCAATGTGGCACAAGTGCTCTATGAGGAATTTCACTTATCTTAAAAAACATGGCCGCCATTGGCCAAACAACTTTAAGCACCTATTTGACAAGGTTAATGGAAGTCGATCGGAACGAAACTCGGTGGGCATGTTCGACTCATTGCCCTAAAGGTCTGTAAGTATTTTGAAAGAAATTGCCCACAACATTGTCACCTCCCACAGAACACAACAAAGCGATTTGATCACAGCGCCACCTATTTTCCAAAAATGATAATGCATCATTTTACTGGAGTTTTACTGGCTGTTTCAATTACACTCTTCCAATAATTGCTTTTCTTACTCGTTGCATTTGGTCTGATGCTCCATGCCATGCTTAGCTCCTCGCTGTGGAACTTTTATTAACGATTTTCAGCCATTTCAATTACAATCATGCAATTATTAATTTCATTATTCATTGTTGCATTTGGTCTGATGCTACATATGCTTAGCTCCTGATGTTGCCGCTGGAATGCTTGGCCCCGTGATTGCTGCTTGCAGCTATATTTCTTATTATTATTCTTTTTTTTATTTTTCATTAAACCTTCCGCCATCAGGACGCCACAGAGACTGGGACCCGGGCGTGGCACAGGGGCTCTACAGCGCCCCCTGGAACACAGTCAGAAATCTTGAATCATAGCTCACACACACTTGCATATATTTATATGAAACTCAGTACACTTATAGATCTATTTGAGCTGAACAACTTTCGCGCTCTATGTCATAGGCTCCGCCCAACAGGAAGTCAGCTATCCAGGGGTGTTTATAAAAAGCATGCTCTGGAATTTGATATACTTGTCATAGGTTTTTTACTTGATTGCCACCAAACTCGGTCAACATGATCTCAAGACATTGGGGATGAAAATTGCGAGGGGATTTTTGATATCTCGAACGGATAGCCCGTGGCGAGGCGTTGAAATTAGGGAAAAAAATGAGAAACAGGAAATGCCTAATAACATCCACATACATTTCCTGAGTTTCATCAAACTTCATTGGTTTGTTCGATGTATGATACAGATTGTATATATGTGACTATTAAAAGTCAACATTATAGCGCCACCAACTGGCAGCAGGAAGTGTGTCATTTTACAAATGCTTTGAATTCAGCATCTTATTTTTACTCTATTTGCTTCAAACTTCATCAGAATAATGACAAAACACGGCCGATGAAAATCTGTTGTGGGGATATTGATATCTAATATAGTGTTGCAATGGCAACATGTCAAACTTGAATATTCTGTTATGGTGAGTTTGAGGCAGATAACAAGCTCATATTTACATGAAAGTCAAAATAAATATCGGTATTATTAATAGCTAGACAATTGCAAAAGCTTTTTAAAAGGGCGTTTCTCCCATCCGCGCTCGCGACCGTTCACACCTCATGTTTGCGGCTGAATGTTCGTAATTGATGGATGGACATCTATGCCTGGGTATAGGACATCAGCAATCCGGCACAGAGAAAAGAAAACTAAAGAAAAAAAAAAACAGGCATAAAGTTGTCTTGACATTGGACATTCGAGAATCTCAAATTTAGGGATGGTCTCTAAAGTTACATGTGATATTGTTATACACTTTTCTAACGTCAGTAGCATTTGAAGAGAATGACTTACAGTCATAACAACAACTGTAATTGTTCATCTAGGTGACAGCTATAATGCACAATTAATTTGAATGTTTGATATTTATTAAAACAAATTGTAAGTCATATGTAAATTATGCTACTTTTTCACATGGACTCAAAAGCTAATTTGAAGCTCAATAGCATTTGAGGAGAAAGACTTGCAGTCATAAAACAATTTTAATGTGTTAATTTAGGTGTCAGCTACAATGCACACCTTATACATTTTTTATATATATTAAAATAAAGTGTTACTAAAGTTATATTGTTCTGTGTATGTGATTTCAAAGTCTAGATTGGTCAGATTAACCCTTTAACTGCCGCATCCCTTAAAACTTGATTGTCAGAGGGTTACTGTAAATGCTTATGCCTGCTGGGCACAGTTTTCCCGATGCCACCGGGGTGGCGTTGCACTGATGGCTTGAGCCCGACATTGCTGCTTGCAGCTATATTTAGGGCCCGAGCACCGAGGTGCGAGGACCCTCTTGTATCTGCTTTGTTTATTATTATTATTAGGGCCCGAGCACCGGGCCCTAATAATATACCAATTATAGAAAGTTAACGGAATAAATAAATACCAATTATAGAAAATTAACGGAATAAAACTGAAGGGAATATATTGTCAAATTATGTTCTCTAAAATTTGAAGCTGTTTTCCAATGCAAATATCTACATTTTCGTAAAGGGTTCACCCAAAAAAGAAAATGAAAGAAAATTGTCATTTTCTAAACCTCAAGTTGTTTTAAACCTGAATTAGTTTATTTCTGTTAGTCCCAGGCCCAGATAGTCTAACACAGTACACAACCCCACAACGAGTTACAACCCCAGATCACCCAGATTTCTTCTTCTTCTATTACCTGGACCACATCACTGCAGACTGATGGTGCTCAGATTGGTCATCCACAAGCATAATCCCAGCAGTCATGTCCTTGATGAATTCCTGCGCAGAGCCTGTGTGCTTTAATAAAAACAAAGGGATGCATTAAACAGGGCCTTACAATCGTAAAGCATATAGACTCCAATAGATGTGCATTTATAAATAAATAAATTTACTTACAACTTTGTCCAAGCTCTACAATGTAAATGCCATTTCCATTATGTCTGCATATCATTTTGATGGATAACTGCAAAAGGACTCTGTGGCGAGTGGAGTGGGTGTAGTGATTGGAGATGAGCTGCACCTGCGCCCCACCCCTCGTTCCCATGCCTCTCGGCCCCGCCCCACTCTCCACAGACTCACTGCGGTCCATTGAATTCTGCGCTGAATCTTCAGTCATTCCAAAATATCATAAACATGAAAAATACAAAAACATGTTAAAACACTGTAAAATAATAAACATACATATATAAATAAATCTTTACAGAGAAAGTCAAATGTATTGACAATTTGGTTTAAATGCCAAAGACAAACTATACCATCAAGACGATGCTTTTAAATGACAAAACACAGAATTATAACACAATAAAAGGAAATTTAACACATTTGTGTCGATCGTTATTGTATCTCTATTTATACAATAGATTATTACTTTTATAATAATATTATTACTTTTATTCTAAAATATATAGATTTGAACATATGCAATTTACTTATGACCGTATATTCACCATAGACTGTATAAAAACAGATATTCAAGCAGCATTACACTGGGTTCTGCGTTCTAGGTTCTAGTGAGGCTGAGGCACTTGAATGACTAACGTTACTTCAAAAAAACTGAAAGAAGCGTTTGTAACGCTACCTTCAGAACTTCATCTGAACCGTAGACTATACAAAAATCATCAGAACTAATCTTATGTCAGCGATATCAAATGTAACGTTAAGTTACGTGCTTCAGAAGAACTCTGAGGAAGGTGCTCATCTATGCTGCTCATTCGTTTCCCTTATAACATGCAGAAAAAACACAGTTCGAGTAGTAATCTTCTTTTTTTTCACCTAATTTTTCATCGATGTATATTCTGACGGATGTCTTACGCTCTCAGGTTTAGAGCAGTTCCTTTTTTTTATTCCCGCCGTTCTTAATCCATACAGTTATCCGTTGAGCTCTCGCGCTCTGTTTGAACGGTCTCTAACACAGCCCTGGGCTCAAATAATAAATACAAACTATATTTTTATCGTTCTCCACATAAGTTCAGCTCCGCTGTCCCACATGGGAGAATATCTGTTTTAATATTTATAAGGAAAATACTGTGGAACCGCCTGTATTTTGAGGCTTCAGAGTACCGCGAAACAAACATTTACATACAGTAACTTACATACAGAATATACGACTCTTTAAACCATACTCACTCTTCTGAGACAACAAATGTAATTTGACACACTAAAACAAAGAATACGAATATTTTACTTACCAAAGTTGTATTCTAGTAAAATGTCCAAACTTTGAGGAGAAACTGACTAGTATGGCTGACGACTTTCTTCTCTCTTCAACAGCCTTCATGAGAATGACGAGATCTCGCGATAAGTGATGTTGTGAATGTGATATTGCTGTTGAATTGAGTCAACAAATTTTTTTAAGTTATGAGGACAAATAACCTAGTTCAGTCAACTTTCAAACTAGTTGAGACACTGAAAACTTAAAATTTTTAGTTGAATGAACAAATTCAGTAACTGCAAGTTGTGTCAACATAAAAAAATTCATTGAAACAACTAAACTGCTAAATAATTTTTTACAGTGTAGACTTTAAACATGCGAAATCATTTCAAACGCCACTGCGAATATGGGCGGGACCAAGATAAAACCGTCGCACCTCAATTATCACAAGATGGATTAATATGTGCTTGCTAGCACTGTGTCTATTGCGACAGCGTCGAAAGCGTTTTATTATATTGTAACGTTACTCTGTATCTCTCTATAGATATATACACCCTAAGGGGAGGAGGGGGAGAAGAGAAAAGGAAGAGGAAAAAAAAAATATATATAAAACGTTGTCATTCCAATTTTTCATCTGTTCCCGTCGACACTACAAACCATGCAGTTTCTTTTCTTTTATAAATCTTAATGTACTATTAAATAGGACGCTGCGCAACAGCTAAAGTTATATAGCGCTTCCTTCCTTTTTGAATTTTTGTACAGAGAGGTCATGCAGCAACGTATCACTCTTCTACTGGTCCACATCCTCGCGTTATGCAAATTCCCTGGTCAGAGTTCACCAAACTTGAACTGTGGAACGCAGCGAAATGCAAATTTTTTCATAAGCTTGCGTTTCCGGTCCGACGCATTCGCATGCGTATGAATGGAGTCAATGGAGAGAAAAGTGCAGTGTGACCGCCCATCACTCATGGCTAATTAACGGCTGGAGGGGCGCGTTAAGGAGGTTCTGCCAATGCTGTCAAACTGATGTCATCAGACAAATTATTCGTTACAGAGTAGAAATGTTCAGAATTTGATAAAGTTACTAAGACAATGTTTAATTGTTTACATCAAGATTAGCAATGTGTGCTAGTAAGCTTAAGTCAATTCGATTTATGCTTATTTTAAACTTAACCTCTGATACGTCAACTTTAAAAAAAAAAAAAAAAAATTGGGGGAATGACAGTTAAGGGGTTAAGCTACAATCAAGGCTTGTTTATTTCACGCATCTACTGGTGTTGGTTCATCACTCTTACTCGGCTGTTGCGGCTTCACTTTACACTCTTAGACTTTCAGACAGCTGTGCCCTCAGCCAACCCGGATTCTTCAGTCTGCCCTCCGTTAACAGACATAATACTAAACGAAGTGCTTACGTCAGCTGGAAATCACATTTCTAAGGCGTCGCTCCCTCTACAATCAAGCCTACACGTTGCATGGTCCGCTTCTAATGTTTTTCCTTCCAGTTTTGCGTTCCTATTTTAATTTCGACCGTTGCTCCTTCTCGTCTTAAAAAAAAAAAAAAAAAAAAATGCAATCCTAAAATTTCTCTATTCGCAGACTCCTTGCAAGCATCCAATCCACGCTAAATTTCATAATCTAATTTTCAAGCCTTTTGGTTATTCAGTTCTATTACTACTTGAGGGGTTAGCTAAATCTTCCAACAAATTAAAGACAAATGTCTGCCTATTACCCTGCCCATATTGCATAATTAATTACTTCCATCTGCTAGGGCCTTCCTTCGAAGTACCTCTATATTCTTCTCGAGGCAGCGTTTATCTGCCTTCTACAGGTTATGCTTCCAGGGGAATTCACTTCAAACTAATCAATTTGATCCTGCTCGCGGCATTTCCTTCAGATCTATGATTCGGACCAGAATTCTTCACACTCTCCTCAAGCACTCAAAAACCGATGTGCAAGGTTCTGGTGTCACCTTAACAATCCTAAAATCAATAAATCCTGTCCCTTCTCTGCATGGTGAAATTTCTTAAAATCTGACCTAGAATTTCTAAAACGCACCAGCTCTATCTTTCCTAACGGAGCACCCCTTTCCAAGGCTGTTTAGAACTCACTTAACACTGTTCTCAAAGCTGCAGTCTACCTACTGGCCATTCATTCAGAATTGGGGCAGCTACTTCAGCAGCCGAACGAGGGATCTCTACATCAGATGTTAAGATCATGGGCAGATGGTCTTCCTCAGCATTTGAATCATACATCAGACCTGATTCAAAACCATTATTGAAGCTCAGCAAGCTCTCCTGTAACTAATCAGGTAAATTCATGCAATTACTGGTGGTGGTGTTACTATATCTGTATGGTCTATCAAGGCCTGTATATGTCTGGCCTTTGGCTATTTCCGTATGGTCTTTCGAGGCCTGTCTGTGTCTGCCTATCGTGGCTATTTCGTACTGTCTATCCAGACCTGTCCGGCTATCATGGCTATTTTCTGTACGGTCTATCAAGGCCTGTCCCATGTCTGCCTATTGTGGCTGTCTGTGTCTGGCCTATCGTGGCTATTTCTGTACGGTCTATCGAGGCCTATCTGTGTCCGGCTATAATGGCTATTTCTGTATGGCCTATCGAGGCCTGTCCGTGTCTGCCTATCGTGGCTGTCTGTGTCTGGCCTATCGTGGCTATTTCTGTACGGCTATCAAGGCCTGTCCGTGTCCGGCCATCATGGCTATTTTTTTTTGTACAGTCTATTGAGGCCTGTCCTGTGTCTGCCTATTGTGGCTATTTCTGTACGGCCTATTGAGGCCTGTCTGCGTCTGCCATTGTGGCTGTCTGCGTCTGGCCTATCGTGGCTATTTATGTACGGTCTATCGAGGCCTGTCTGCGTCTGCCTATCGTGGCTGTCTGCGTCTGGCCTATTGTGGCTATTTATGTATGGTCTATCGAGGCCTGTCTGTGTTGGCTATCATGGCTATTTCTGTACGGTCTATCGAGGCCTGTCCGTGTCTGCCTATCGTGGCTGTCTGCGTCTGGCCTATTGTGGCTATTTCCGTTGGTCTATCGAGGCCTGTCCGTGTCTGGCTATCATGGCTATTTTTCTGTATGGTCTATCGAGGCCTATCTGTGTCTGGCCATCATGGCTATTTCTGTTCGGTCTATCGAGGCCTGTCTGCGTCTGCCTATTGTGGCTGTCTGCGTCTGGCCTATCGTGGCTATTTATGTATGGTCTATCGAGGCCTGTCTGTGTCTGGCTATCATGGCTATTTTTCTGTACGGTCTATCGAGGCTGTCTGTGTCTGCCTATCATGGCTATTCTGTATGGTCTATTGAGGCCTGTCTGTGTCTGCCTATCGTGGCTGTCTGCGTCTGGCCTATCGTGGCTATTTCTGTTGGTCTATTGAAGCCTGTCTGTGTCTGCCTATCGTGGCTGTCTGCGTCTGGCCAATCGTGGCTATTTATATTCGGCCTATCGGGGCCTGTCCGTGTCTGCCTATCATGGCTATTTCGTTGGTCTATCGAGGCCTGTCTGTGCCTGCCTATTGTGGCTGTCTGTGTGTCTGCCTATCGTGGCTATTTCTGTTGGTCTATCGAGGCCTGTCTGTGCCTGCCTATCGTGGCTGTCTGTGTGTCTGCCTATCGTGGCTATTTCTGTTGGTCTATCGAGGCCTGTCTGTGCCTGCCTATCGTGGCTGTCTGTGTGTCTGCCTATCGTGGCTATTTCTGTTGGTCTATCGAGGCCTGTCTGTGTCTGCCTACCGTTGCTGTCTGCGTCTGGCCTATTGCGGCTATTTCTGTAAAAAACTTATAAGAAGTTTAATCTAACGTCATTATACTGGTCATGCTAACTCTCTTTCTATTTCTTCCAGGAACCTTAGGATTCACAACTGGTGGGTATACTTCATCTACTTTTTTGGGGGGGAAGGCTGGCCCCGTCTGGAGGTCTCATAATCCACCTACTTTTGGGGGTCTGCTGCGCCCCTGCCTTCATCTTCAGGCAGGAAATGCAGATTCGCTACCCTCGGATTACGAACCATGGACGGGGCCTTCCGCCAAAGAAATTTATAATTGTGCTCGCCGAGCTGTCAATAAATGTATGCTTCGTACATTCCTCTATCTCCCGAGTCTTTCTGGTAGAAATGGAAGCTTTAGCCTAAGTTCTGCCAGGAAGACTCAATCACTTCGTCACTAATTACCTTCATCATTATCCAATCACGTCTTTATACTCCTGTATAAAAGATCGTACTTACACATGTTTGAGTTCGCAGATGCCGACGCGACAACAACCTCCACCCTCCCCACCACCACCAGGATGGTTCTGTCCTTACCTTCCAGGGGGGTCTGCTGCGCCCCTGCCTTCATCTTCAGGCAGGAAATGCAGATTCGCTACCCTCGGATTACGAACCATGGACGGGGCCTTCCGCCAAAGAAATTTATAATTGTGCTCGCCGAGCTGTCAATAAATGTATGCTTCGTACATTCCTCTATCTCCCAAGTCTTTCTGGTAGAACTATGAATTGGCATCAAACCAACAATAAATGGAATTTAAAACCGTGAAGAAACAAATGGTCGATAAACTGTTGGACAGATATACACGAGGATTTGTGCGCTCGACATTTCTTAGCTTTGTGCCGTGAACGAATCGTTCGATTTAACCGGTTCTTCTTAGTGAACCGTTTGAACTAGTTCACCAAATCGAACTGAATCGTTTGAAACAATTCACGTCTCCAATAAGCATTAACCCACAAATGACTTAAGATGTTAACTTTTTTAATGTGGCTGACACTCCCTCTGAATTCAAACAAACCAATATCCCGGAGTAATTCATGTAAGTTACTCAAACAGTACACTGACTGAACTGCTGTGAAGAGAGAACTGAAGATGAACACCAAGCAGAGCCAGATTACAAACAAACACGCCCACTGCTGGAGCGGTTCTCTTTCTCAAAGTCAAGAACCAGTTGCATCAGTTTTCCGATCAGCAGTACGTACACTGAACCGAGAATCGTTTCTATCGGACACGTCCGATTTGGTAACCGATGAGCTGATTATACTGCGCATGCATGATTCAGCGTGAAGCAGACTGACACACAGAGCGTCTGAACCGAACTGGTTCTTTTGTTATTGATTCTGACCTGGCTAAATGTAAGTTTATTTCATAACAAATAGAATGCAATAAATTATGTATAGTAAGTGGATTACGATTTCTGCTCTTATGACATCTAATTTATTTACTTTATATCTTCAAGACTTAAATCCTCATGCACATTATTGCTGTTACTTTATTCCGTGTGTTGTTGCAAAACTTAATTGTAAACTTTCCATGATTATGAGGTTTTTAACTGACTAAAGTTATGATTAAGGACTTTATATTTGATAGACTTCTCTAATGACGTCAAAACGTTGAGCAAAAAAGAACAGATGGACTGTTTTTTTTTTTTTTTACTTGGGTCTCTGCAGAGCAAAAGTGGGCGTTTATCACCTTGTGAGTGTTTTCAAACTGCTGGGTGTTTCTAAATCATGCAATTAAAATGATCACCCTTACCCAACCCCAGCCCTAAACCTAACATCACTATGACATTAGCCAATCAGGAATCATTGTGTAAAAACACCCTGATTTGGTAACTCCCATTACATTCCTGCAGAGACCTATGCTGGTTTTTTTTTCAACCGGTTTATTGAATCGAACTGCCCAAAATACTTTTTGACTGTTTGCATCCCTGAAACTCTGAAACTTGACTAATGGTAATGGTTACTTATGCTATCAATAGCTAAAGGTCCTATGTGATCTTTTATTTACACTCCTAATTATCTTGTGTTCAGTATTTATCAGCCATAATATTACAAGGCGCAGCTATTTGTATCTGGTAATGTTAGTTTGCTACACTATTAACAGCATTTACATGTGGTAGAAATTTACCAAAATGTTAGCCAGCTTTCCTAAAATCATAAAATAAAGTATATATCTATTAATGTTAAATGTTGGGTATTCTTAATTTGTGTATGATGTTAGTAGTTAACACACTTTGATGGCTGAAACTTAAATCATGTTTTCTCTTTCAGCTTCAGGGAAGCAGCCCCCAATCAGCTGTTCCTGCTGTGCAAATTATTTGGAATCTCCTGCCAGTGATCATTGCTTGTGGTAAGTTCTATTTCCAATGTCATGAGGACGTTTGTGATAATTAGGCATCCTAAAGTGTAAAATTTTCTCTCATCTGGGAAGTTGTCTACTAGATCTACTAAGTAAAACTAGATCATCACTTTTAATTTAGTCACATCCCTTGTAATGAACATTTGATTATTTTGATTTGCTAATCAAATGTTTTGTTTTGAAAGTTTAGATTGTATAAGAGCTTGGCACATTATGATCTAACATGAAATCGGGAGATTTTCTGAAATTATAACATATTTCTTTTCTTTTTTTGTGCAGGATAATGAGGTTGAAGAACTGGAGCGGACAACCATGGCGATCTTTATCACTGGGAAAGAGGATCCTCTCCATCCACCTAAAGACATTAAAATTGTTGTCGAAGGAAAAGAGGTCCTGAATGAGTTGCCATCAGCAAAAGGTCCTGATGGAGCTTGATGGAATAAAGATGACCCCAAAAGTCACTAGACTGACCACCCAGCTGTACAGGGATTAATTGTATAATTGCATAATTGTTAAATTTTATTGTGTTTTTACAGCCAAGACTTTAGATCCTTTTAATAAAAAGGTTTTCACTGCAGCATTTACAAATGTGGCTGCCCAAGTTTGATGGCTACCAGGTACAAAGGTTGAATAAGGCCAAGTCTTATGAACAACTGAAGAGACTGATTGCAGTGTTTCAAGTATTTCTGCTGTCAATCTTCATACATTTGAAGCAAATGTTCAATGTTGTGAGTTTATTGAACAATAAATGTGTTCTAAAGGAAAAATGTTCTGAGTAGTCATTGATTAAAATTTATTGAAATCATTAATTAAATAAAATAATTAATTTAATTGGACCTATAAAAATTAGTTTGTTCCAAACTAAAATAATTAATTTAATTTAACCTATACATTTTAGTTTAGTTGGTTTGTTCTAATTTAAAAAAAATTGTTTGTTCCAACCTAAAATAATTAGATTGATCAACCTTTAAAAAGTGGTTTGCATGGATTTAAAATTTTCAAGTTAAACTAAATTAAATTATTTACATTGAGTCAATGTCAAATGTTTCGTGTGATTGATTACTTCAATTTTTTTAAGTTGATACAAGGTTTTTATTTTTTCAGTGTAGTGTGACCGTGCCTTGAGACGGAGACCAGGAGCGCAAACAAACCCCTGCTAATTAATATTCTGTTTAAACTGGAGATATGTCACTACGCTGAAATAAGGTCGGCAGCAACTCGTGTCACGTGGAGTTATATGCCTGCTGACTGAGCATTGAGCCGAATCTTACCTACGAGTCAAAAGAAAGGGTCCATATACGCTTCAGCTTGGTAGATCCAGTGTTCATGATGCAGTCCAAGAGTAAGCCATGTAAAGATGAGATGAGAGCAGCGGTTCCCTACGAGTCAAAAGAAAGGGTCCATATACGCTTCAGTTTGGTAGATCCGGTGTTCGTAATGCAGTCCAAGAGTAAGCCATGTAAAGATGAGAGCAGCGGTTCCCTGCATCTGCAACCATAGAATCCCATTAGAGAATGAACTTTTCAGGAATAACACAATGAAAAAGACTGAATAAACAAAGATTAAAGCATAGGATTAAACAGCGAATCTCAAGTGTGCTAGACAGAGTCCTTTTTTTTTTTTTTTTTTTTAGAAATGCGAAAACTCTTTCAGTATAAAAAGATTGTAACGTTTATGATGAGCCTTAAAGTGCCTTATTACGAAGAAGTTATTCAGAAAATTGCATGCACTATGATCAACATCTTAATTATGCTGTGCAAGTCTGCTAGATAAACAAGCACGAAACGCCCAGTGCTTTATTTGAACGTGTGAGTATAATCCTTGCAGAGAATAAATTAATGCCCAGGCGCCGCAAGTGCATAGAACAAAATGATACTTATAATGCTGTAGACTTGTGAAGTGGTGGAGGCGAGATGGCGGAGAGACCGGCAGCCTTAATTCTGTCTGCTGGTCCGGAGAGACTTCATGCGTGCAGGTTCACGTGAGCGTGTTGATTGAGACCAAAGTCTTTTCAGGTGTTGAGACCCAAGCAGCACTGACGCGACATCTCGAAGAGCACCAGCGTTGCCAAGACTGGTGTTTTTATTTTTTTATTTCTGTCCTGGGTTTGAGGTGACCCCAATAGTGTCATATATAGCCCATAGAATGTGGATTCTACCAATAATCCCTTTTAACGCAATTGGGCTATTTTATTTTATTTATTTATTTTTTATTTATTTTATTTTTTTATTTTTATTTATAGTGGTTACTGGCGGTTTGAGAACCTGGCAACCCTGGCCTGGAAGCACACGGAACTCCGCCAATGTTCACATCCTCTGCCGAGAAAAGCTTGTAAATCATCCAACACAAACGACTTCAGATAATGTCCGCGACACGGAGCTAAGCCAGCGATCCCGTGTGCATCTTAGAGGAACATCAAACTCTAGATAGTTTGCGGGGCACGAACTTAATTACAGCAAGTAAAAGAATAAAGCAACAGCTTGAGCAAGGACAATCGCGTTGGAATCTGCGTTTGTTGTCGCGTCGGCATCTGCGAACTCAAACATGTGTAAGTACGATCTTTTATACAGGAGTATAAAGACGTGATTGGATAATGATGAAGGTAATTAGTGACGAAGTGATTGAGTCTTCCTGGCAGAACTTAGGCTAAAGCTTCCATTTCTTGTAATGTGTGATCTAACAGACACACCGTGGCGAGTCGTTTAAAAACAGCAAAAAACTCCAACAAAATAATCATTTTATGCAAATCCACAGCCCTTTATCTACAGATCAAGCATCATAATGTGAATATATCATATTGGAGAGAGTTTTACCGTGTATCCTGCTCGATCCTGCTGTAATGGACGAGGCGCGCGGTTTGAATATAAAATGGAGAATGATTGACAGCCGCAGGGAGAGGGAAGACGAGTTTCCATAAACTGTAATTTAATTATCTAAATATAATTCTGTCCCTCAGATTAAGCTATGGAATGACTTCAGATGACTTTGTGAAATTATAATCAGAACCTCTCAGAACTGCACGATTCACACAAGTCATGCAGACTGACGCGAAAGGAAAAAAGCGGGAGGTGTCGAAAAGCGCGCTGTTTGCATCCATGAAGTTTGAAGCTTGAACCTGGGGATTTACTACTGCATTTTAAGTGTCAGAAATTGAGCGGAAAAAATGTCTAGCATAATTATGCATTTAGAAATAATAGTGATATCCTAGTGATAGTTACATACTATCGAGCGTGAATGCTGAAATTACGAGTCAAGGCCAGTCAGGTAAAACGTTAATTGAAAAAAATTAAATAATAAACATTAAGGGTATACAAAGTTGATTATTTTACCTTTTTCAGAGTTGCTCGTAGTTCTTCTGTGTCTCTCAGCCAGCCTGGAGGGGTCTGTTGAAGTGTAAGTTACTGCGGCCGCCGCTTAACACACAGTTCAACTGTAACGAACGTTTTTTTTTTTTTTTATTCTTTAAATAAACAGGTCAGGTGGTCAGAGAGCGGAACTCCAACTCAGCAATGCGCATGTGCAAACCATGCTTAATTTAATAAAATTGCTTTGATCAAATGAATAAATTCAGTTTAATGTCCCGCTGCAAATCATATTGTATCCATGTAAAAAAAATGGATTCAACCATAAATATAAACTAAAACGTTTAGTTTAAATGAAAAAAATGCACATGCGCATGCTTCAAATAAGGACTTACAACAGCTACAAGTGTATGCACTATTATACATTATCGACACGAGTGCCTTAAAAAAGGACTTATAATGACTTACAAAGATACATAACAGCTACAATATGCACTATTATACTTTATCGACACAAATTGATAGGTCAGGAAGACAGCCTTGAATGATGTTGCGGTCTCCTCCATTAATTAAGAATTCACCTCAATTACTTTATCTGGCAGAATCGCCTTTTGCTTAGTCAATGCCACTTCAATGGTCATCTTGTGTGCAATGCTGTCCCTGTATTTATATATAATTTTTCGCGACTGGTTCTGAGCATTAATCATTAATCCACTATCAGACAAGTACGTGCCAGGTACCTTTTCAGACAGAAGAAGGTTTTTTGCGTCCTTACAAGTTGTAACGAGTGGAAAAAAATGTGGCCCCTTTAAGAGCTGCGCGCTCCCTGTAAAACGGTATGCACTCTGTATGATAATGTATACAAGCGTGACTCGAATCCCCCATGTATGCGGGTAATCTCTGTTTGGAAATCATTTTGTTTTAATCTTGTTTGTTTTGTTTTGGTTACGCTGTGGACGGTGGAACATGGGACAGACAATTGCCTGTTCGATTGGAGAAATAAAACGCGAGTCGTTGTTAAATGTCAATCGCCTCCGTGAGTTTTGTCTGGCCTAATAACTTTGTGAGCTATCCATATTTTTCCCCCCTCCTGACACAACGCGTTACAAAGTGATACAACCCAAGCTTCCATCCTCAACACACAGCCATGTATATTGGCTCTTCCAGTCTCTCCACTGCTGGCTGTTCCAGTTTAACGCGAGAGAGGACTCGAAGCAAGAGGGGTTAGGATCCCAGAGATCACTTTTCTTCAGCTTCATGCGTTTTCAGGCTTGAGGTTTACCAGTGCTTGCAGCAGGTGAATCAGTCGTGCGTTATCACTACACAATTTCTTAATAAAACCGAAATTAATTGAACTACCTTGTTTTCTTTTTGCCCTAGCTATGATCCTATCTGCATAATGGAAGGACTTTGCGCACGATAAATGGCCTCCAACGTTTATTTTTTTCTACGAATCTATATGACATACTAACATGTGGAATTTGCAGCGCAGCGCCCCCACACCTTGATGCTGTGATGTCTGTAATCTTTACTGAAGTTAATTAGGTTTTAATCGCCGTCGTGCATGAATGAATAATATTTTTGCCAACATAATCACATTACAAAACTGAAATTGCACTTAAAAATATTCACATTGTCAGTATTTTTTGAGACCCCCCAAGATTTCAGATTTCTCGTTTTCAGGGGAGCCCATGTCTTATTAAGGGGAGCCGAGCTCCCCCTAGCTCCCCCGTAGTTCGCACTATGATCTTCGCAGTAGTGAACGCGCCGGAGAAAAATGCATTTCTTACGGACTGGCCATCGGGAGCACCGGGAAATTTCCCGGAGGCCTGACGGTCATTCTGGCCTGCCGGCTGCCGTGCAATAGGCTGTTATGCAACTGCGAATTAATTGACGGTCTTATAAATCTACGAATCCGGCGATCGCGGAGTGATATGAACCCACCACATGACCAAACATCAGCGAAGCACTGCCTAATTGGCTATATCCAGAGGCAGGCTTTATCTTAGAAAATAGCGCAAAAAAATGGAGCGCAAAGGAGGACCGGAGAGGGAAAGGAGAAAAGCCCTGGCAACAGACGCAGCAAGTTGCTGCAAAATCCCAGCCATTTTCGCCAGTAAGGGAGCAGATCAGTCAGAATTAGATTTATATTTACTATGGTTCACTGAAAAAAACGAACTGTTCAGTTTAGAACACACAGTTTGACACGCGCTGGGACCGCTGTTCAACTTAAATCTGACAAAGCATCTGTAATATGATTTAAATAAATGACACGTAAAACAAACAGGGTTCAGATAATATATGTTGATCTGTTGATGGATGCGCATTCTGGTTTCCCAGACATTACAACAACAGCAATGAAAAAAACCTCTACAAATCATTCACTCTTGTTCAATACTAATACGAACACTGGATCAGTGCATTCTCTTAAAGTGACAGTCTTTATATTAATCGAACAGCAACAACCAAGAAATCACTCACTGCTCTTGATTAAAAAGCTTTTTTTTTTTTTTTACTTAAAGAATAATCTTAAATTTATAGTCCAAAATGCAATGCTCTTTTACATTTGATTACTTTAATTTCTGTACCTAAAAACTAATGCAAGATCTACCTAAAAAAAAAACTGAAAGTCAGTTTATTTTATTTGTATCTTTACTCTATTGTATTTATTTGTGATGTTGCTTGTATTTAGAATATTCTTAATAATAATATATTCTTAATAATAATAATAATATTCTTAATGATAATATATATTTTTTGAAAGTATAGTTTTTCAATAAACATAGCATATACAACTATACCGAAACCGTGACTCTAAAACGTGAAACAAATCGAACTGTGAAAAAGTTGAACTGTTCCACCCTAATATTTAAATAATCATTTGGCAGACGGAAGCTTTCATTAAAAGCGACTTACAATAGAGAAAAAACAATTTAAAAAAAAATATATATTACAAATGTATATAATGATAGATGTTTTAAAAGAGCATCTTAATGACAAACTAGCACACTGTTTTACATATGAAGATACAGTATTTTTTTAGTGCCAAAATTGACCATAAACTGATTTTCTATTTCTAGCCTACCATATATAGCCTAGTGTACAATGCTTATTTATTTTGAAGGTGACGAAGGAAGCAACAGTAGCACTAGTGCTGCTAGTGCTCCTGCTTTGAACAAGAGAGGGTGGACAGTTCAGCTTTTGAGTCAGAGCAGGAACCTTCAGCTAAAGTTTAAGCTATAAGCAAAACTAAACATGCTGGCTATACTCTTAGAAAAATATGTGCTTTAATGATTTAAAAGGTCATCAGTAGTAGGACTGTGATCATTAGGACATACAATTGATGGCTGCATAATTAATATAGATTATTGAAAGTGCTTATTTCAAATTGCAGAGAAACTCAATGTGCAGAGGGAGAGACAGGGGGATTCAGGGAAAGATGATAGAGACAGTGAATGCCTTGATACTTCTTGATACTTACTTAATTTGATTATTTTGCCTGTCCACAGTCTAAGGATTTTGATTTATTTTTAAGTATAACCCAATTCAAACAACTGAAAGAGCCAAAAAGTTTAACAGTCTGGTGGACACATGAATTGGGTGGTGGTGACTGCAGAAACAGAGGTGGCCTGGGGGAGTCAAATTCCCTACCTGATTTTCTGTCCCAGTCCACCACTGCCTAGCCTACTTTTATTTAGTTTTGAATGGTTCTGTTTAAAAGTAGAAATTTCAACCTTTCTGTAGATAATAGATATAGGATATTTCTAATTTGTTTAGGTCTGTGAGGCGAGTAGCCTAGGCTACCTATACGCTGAGTTTCGGTTCATGTCTGAACGTGTTGTGATTATACAAAATAATGAAACATGGATTAAAATTAAGATAAAATTAATACAAAACGAAATTCATTTCAAAGAGAGGCTTTATGTTTTCTGTTTGATGTTCTCTCTCTTTTCTCTCTCTTTCTCTCTGTGTGTGTTGGACAGTGCTTGGCTTGTGTCCAGTGTTGAAGTTATTTGTTTATTAATGAAATACTGTTATTATAGTGTACAATTGCACTCTATTATTACACATTGTGTAGCTGTTCATTCTAAAGGTCCAGTCTGTCTTCTAATTTGTATGTAATTGTTACTCTTTGACATATTGGGTAAATCCTATGGACCAAGGCCTGTTGTGATATCTTGATTAATCCAAGTCCTATGGTAGAGTTCCCTCTTACTTGAATGTAGCTCACTCACTTGCCCTAACACACATGCACACTCACATACACCTACAGAACCTCTCCTGACTTTCTCTTTCTCGCTCTCTCTGGTTCTCTATCTCTCCCTCCCAGTGTTGAAATTAAGTTATTAATGTACAGATGTCTCCCTTTGATTTCATTATCCCACTCCCAGCAAACATGCCCCTTTGGGGCCCGCGTGGGCCCACTGCAGGCAAAAAATCTTGCCCGTGTGGGTAGCCCACTGTGGGCCCCAATACCGGCGTGAAATGCGGGGTACGTCTGGGCCCCACACTGCGGGGCCCGAGTGGGACAGCCCAAAAGTGTGGGTTGAGTGTGGGCTGGCCCACCCAAATCTGAGTGGGCCCCCAATAGGACCAATTAAGTGCCCATAACATGACCACAGGTATGTACAAAGTGTGGGCTGGCTGTGGGCACAGTGGGGAGAGCGTGGGGACAGTGTGGGCTGGCTGTGGGCACAGTTGGCACAGTGGGGAGAGTGTGGGCTGGCTGTGGGCACAGTGGGGAGAGTGTGGGGACAGTGTGGGCTGGCTGTGGGCACAGTGGGGAGAGCGTGGGGACAGTGTGGGCTGGCTGTGGGCACAGTGGGGAGAGCGTGGGGACAGTGTGGGCTGGCTGTGGGCACAGTTGGCACAGTGGGGAGAGTGTGGGCTGGCTGTGGGCACAGTGGGGAGAGTGTGGGGACAGTGTGGGCTGGCTGTGGGCACAGTGGGGAGAGCGTGGGGACAGTGTGGGCTGGCTGTGGGCACAGTGGGGAGAGCGTGGGGACAGTGTGGGCTGGCTGTGGGCACAGTTGGCACAGTGGGGAGAGTGTGGGCTGGCTGTGGGCACAGTGGGGAGAGTGTGGGGACAGTGTGGGCTGGCTGTGGGCACAGTGGGGAGAGCGCTGGGACAGTGTGGGCTGGCTGTGGGCACAGTTGGCACAGTGGGGAGAGTGTGGGCTGGCTGTGGGCACAGTGGGGAGAGTGTGGGGACAGTGTGGGCTGGCTGTGGGCACAGTGGGGAGAGCGCTGGGACAGTGTGGACATAAACCTGTGTAGGGCCTTTGTGACCTTAACAAATAAAACTTTGTACCTGCAGAATGCTGCAATATTACTATTAAATCACATTTAGAATAATTATTAGTAGAAGTATAAGTAATAAATTAAAGAGTCATAAATTTTAAATACTTTGATTTATTCACGGCCATGTAATAAATGAAGAAAAACACTGTTCAAAAGTTTAGGATAGGTAAGATTTGTAAATTTGTAAAAAAGTCTCTTATGCTCACCAAAACATTTATTTGATGAGAAATACAGTTAAAGCAGTAACATTATGAAATATTACAATTTTAAATAACTGTAAAAAAAATGTTTTTTTTTGAGAAATGAGTTCTGTTTTACTATGAGGTTTAATTTTCACCAGCCATTACTCGTCTTCTGTGTCATACAATCCAAAAGAAATTATTAAAATATTCTGGTTTTGGTGCTCAATAAACTTTTTTTTTTTTTTTTAGCATCTCAAACACAGTTGCGCTGCTTCATTTTTGGAAACATTTTTTTTTTCAGGTTACTTTAGAGGTTTTAAAAGAGCAGCATTTATTTGTATTTTTTTATAGGATTTTTGTCCAACAATGTAAACGTTTTTAATGTTGCTTTTTATCAGTTTAATGCACCCTTGCTGAATACAAGTAATACCTTAAAGAAAGAAAAAACTTTCTGACCCTAAACTATTGAACACTAGAATATATTGAATAGATTTATAAAACAGAATAATGACCAATTATAACTTCATTAGAACATTAAGTAGATATTATAGATAATTATAGATAGATCTTCTGCTCCTTCCACCGTCCCAAGTCTCTTATGTTACAGAGCCACTTTAATAGAAGTCTCCAGTTTAGATGCTGTAGCATGGCTGCTTTTCATTCCAGCATCTACCTGAGAAAGAAAACAACAATTAAAATGTAAATATGTGTGTGTATATACACATATACATATATACACATATACACATATACATATATACATATATACATATATATATATATATATATATATATATATATATATATATATATATATATATATATATATATATATATATATATATATAAGCCTAAACAAAGACAAAATTTCCTCCCCGGGAAGTCTTTTTTTTTTTTTTTGTAAAATGTTTTAATGTTAATAATAAATTAATGTATGCTTTACTGATAGCAGAGATACACTGAGAGTGACAGAGTGTGAATGACTAAATGAGACAAAAGTGTTCTCTGGGTTTGAGACTTTATCCCAAGAGGATGTTTACAAGGTTTAGTTCAAAAGTGTTCAGTAGAAATATTTTCAACATCATTTAAGGTTCATTTAGGCATAACTTATACTGTTTCTGGACCAAATCAACACTCTCAAGATGGGTTAGATTTATAGAAATGTTTTTTCAATGTAATTTCCAGACACAGTGTTAGTCCTAAAATCAAGAAAATAAAATAATCTTTATGAAATAATGAATTAACTGAAGATTGAGAATGTGGTATGTTGATACGTGATTCATTTGAAGTCACCATTGTGGTGGAAAGTGTTTGGTTTAGTTGTGATCTTGGTCCAGATACTTCTTCGATTAGTCTGTCTCTGACTGCTTTAACTGTGTTTTTGCGAAACACTGCAGTAAAGAGAAACAAAATTAAGAGAGCTCAGGTGATATCATTTCTTAGTTGATGATGAAAAATTCATCACTTATTCAGTACCTGAGGTTATGAAGTTTGTTTATTTTGTTCTTTTTCATTTATCACCCCCAAGCCTTTTAAATCTACAGAGCAGTAACCAAGAGCAAATACTTGCTTTTTCTGAAGATGGACAAAATGCATGCAACTTAAATATTTTGTGTAAAAGCATCATGTACTCAAACACAGAGATCAAGATTCCGGCTATGCATCACAACAACGGTGACAATCAAAACCACTTCATAGCTCAACCGTATCCTTATTTTCCAGATTTTTTTGTTTTGATTGTCACCATCGATGTGATGCATATCCAAAATGATCAATTTTGTAAAAAAAATAAATAAAAAAAAATTACATATGTACTTTTTTTTTTTCAACAAGATTTCTATCCAAGAAAATAAATATAGTTGCAACAAAACACTAATGCCTTATTTTGCTATAAATTTGTCACCATTAACAGCAAGATGCAAACACCTGAGCTCCACGCTCTCTGCCACAATAGGAGTGCTTTATAACACACAGTTACAGCAGTAAGAGACAAGCTAACACAAGAAGTATGAGGACCAAGATCCCAACTAAATCCAATATCAATTCTCAATATGAGCTTATCTATATGTCTGAAAGAAATGAAGTCAATCTAATGAGTGAAGCCGATGAAGCTGTTTGTGGAGATGTTTGATCCTCCTCTGCTGAGATCTTCAGAGATTTAATGTCTTTGATTTGCAGTTGATTTTACCACATGCTCAGTCATCAGTTATTTCATTATTTCATAAAGATTATTTTATTTTCATAATTTTAAGACAAACACAGTGTCTGCAAATTACATTGAAATAACACGAGTCTAAATCCTGAGAGTGTTGATTTGGTCCAGAAACAGTATAAATTATGCCTAAATGAACCTTAAATGATGTTGAAAATATTTCTACTGAACACTTTTGAACTAGTTTTTAACCTTGTAAGGAGGTTCTGTGAACGTCTAAATCAGGCGTACAGAAGATGTCAAAAAAAGACGTCATAAAAACTTTCATTCTGGCTCCTCAGTGGACGTCTTTTCAACATCAGCAAAGACATAAAATAGACGTCCACTGGACGTAACTTTGTCCAGTGGGTTACAACAGTGATGTCCTGGAGGACCAGCTGCTTCAGCAGTACAGGATTGAGACAGGACCTTAACTCTGCGATCAGGACTAGAATAGAAAGAATAATATATATATATATATATATATATATATATATATATATATATATATATATATATATATATATACATATGGTGTATGGTTTAATATCTGAGAATGGATAAGGGAAAAAAAGAAATTATCACTTAAATATTACATAGGTTTGTTTGTATGAATGAATGTACATACAAATTAACTATACAGTCAAGAGAAAAATATCAGTTATGAACAGCCATACATTAATGTTCGTTTATGTTGCTATTAAGGACTTTATAAGAGACATTATACGGACTTAACGTAACTCCATTAGACTACGTTATGTACATTAGGCCTAACGTTACTTCTCGCTGTAAAACAACAAGAAGACAGAAAAGGAAATGAAACCCAATTAACACCGCAATGTACGTAAATAAATGTTAATTTAATGAATTCATGTGCAATTTGAAAGGATATATTACCAGACATTACATTACCTCAGAAAACGATCGGAAGTCTGCCGTTAAAACCGTTGGTCATTTAAAAACGCCACTAGCAACATTGTTAATCAAAATTAAAATGTGTAAATTAATTCCTATTAAATAATTAATTCACAACTATTTTGACTAATTTTACAAATTGTAATGAAAAATTAAGAAATTAACTGAGAAATTTAAAAAGCTTACCTGGTTGAGCGGAGCTGGGCGGTATCAGTTGAAGTCGGAATGACAGCTCATTAACTATGCAGAGTTCCGGCAGTTCCTGCTCTCATTGGCTAGAATTAATCACGTGCTGAAGAGCTGACGCAAATTTAATATATTATATTATTAAATATTACTTTTTCCTTTCAGAAATATTTAATAATTAAACGATTGATCATGAATCGTATCCAAAATAAATAAATAAATGTATTAATTTTTTTTTATTTATTTTTGTATAATATATGTGTGTGCTGTGTATATTTATTGTGTATATGTTTATCAATTTGCACTGGCTACAAATTGCTGCTCACATTAAATTCAAGGTATTGATGTTTGCATACAAAACCAACACTGGCTCTGCACCCCTTTACCTAAATGCATTACTTCAGACTTATGTGCTTCTATAGAAGCTTGTGTGTCACTTTTACAGACTTTTACATTGGCCTTTTATTTCTTAGGGTGAACCAAACGATGAAGACACTCTGTCTGTGTGTTCTGAGACAGTTGCTGAGGTGAATGCAGTGTGCGTTTTATTATGGCACACATTTAAATGTCATAATTAAGTGACCCCATACACAAAAGAAATATATTTGAAATATATGCAAATATTTGAAATTGGCCCAATAAATATATTTCACACTTAACATCATATATATATTTTTTATATTTCAGAATATATTTCAATGTATTTGGAATAGACACGTATATTTTTTACACTTTTGGGGACCCATACAGAAAAAAATACATTGAAATATAACAAAAATACATTATGTTAAGTGTGAAATATATTTATTGGGCCAATTTCAAATATTTCCATATATTCCAAAACATATTCTGAAAATATATTTCAAATATATTTATTTTGTGTATGGGACTGGCCCTTACACATCTCTTTTGTAGGATTTTTCACAACCTGCCCCAGAAACTGAAGCCTCTACCTCAATGGGCTATAGAAGGAATCTGAACAAGGTAATGCTTTAAACCCTTGACATAAATTACAGTCAGTCCTGTGTTTGTAGAAAGTCATGCCACTTTTTGTGATTTGATCAACTTCCAGAAAACGTGTAATGATTGTTTGTGGTGGAATTGTTTCAGGTGGAAACAGACTCCGTCAGGGCCCTTTACAAAACAGCTGGAAAAAAACAGATCTCAGTATATTAACTTTTTTTAACCAAGTAACCCTTTAGTATGAACACTATGAATGTTTATTAATGTAATTTGTCTTGCTCTCTTTATTCCCCCCTAGCCACATGATGACCAATAAAACAGTTTCAGACATATCTGCAGTGTCAGTGTGCTTTTATTAAGTAAAATATTGTGTTGTGATTGCATCTCTCACAGCTGCGCCAGCTGGGTGGTCAAGTGTGATGGGGTCAATTTCATCAGGGAGAAGCTAGTTTTGTGGTGGTACTCGCTCCTTTCTGATAGTGGCTATATTATGCAGAATGTCACATGCAGCCACTATCTGTGATGCCCGCTCTGGTGACACTCTTAAATATGGAGCCAAAAGAGTGTCAATAATGATAAATGCACACACTACATTCACATATATGTACATATATATTATATTTTTTTTTAAGAAATCCTCAATGATAAAATAAATATTTTAAAAATACATTTTTCTCTACTCCTTTTTCGTAGTACATACATTTTCACATCAATTTATTAAACATTAAAAAAAAAACATATTTAGGGCCCTAATTTTTTCCCCAGCATATTATTTTTTATTATTATTGTTAACAAATTCTGTATCTTAGCATGTCTAACTATTTGAATGCATAACACAACTTAATTTATTCATTTTATTTTTTCTTAAAGGTAGCCTTACTGACATAGATATAATACCTCAAAGTGTAATTACTGACCACTTCCTTGTATCGTGCATGCTGCATATTAGTGATATTAACTATATTTCCAAAATGAGCATTATGAGTTTAAGAGCCTTACATTACATTTATAACAATCATTGTTAATGTTTGAATTGTATTTCAGGGCAGTTTGTGAAAAGAGATAATCAAGAGAAGTCAGTTCCAGATCCACCCTCCACACCAGACCTCTCTCTCACGAGGATTGCTGTCTACAAGCATATTGTGTTCTTCAGCTCTTCAGACTTCGGTGGATGCAGATATTACTCAGGGACATGAACACTAGAATATTGCAAGAATAGAGAAAGTAAGAATTACTTAAGATTTTAGAATTTAATGTTAATTGCTTAAACATATACTGTATATATTTAGATATATTTTTGTGGCAGTGTGAACTGGCCATAATGCTGTATGATAGGTGTGAGATTCATTAAACTTGATTTGCTATAATACATCTGTTCATAAGCTATTGCATATTATTTTCAATGAATTATTTGTAGTGGTTTGGTTAAGGGTGTGATTAGCTGAAGATTATTGTGGGATCTTGTGATTAGTTGATGAATGTGTGCATTGTTAATGATAATATTTAAATGCAATGTACTGAGTGCCTACTAAGACTTGCATGTTGTGCATAATGTTTTGACCCTGGATGCTTACAGAAGGGTATAGATATTTCAATATATGGAAATGTATTTATTATTAATATATCTCAATCTATGTGCTTCTGTATGGGCTGAATGCTTTCATTCATATTTCGCTGTATATCCTGTTTTTATTAATAATCTGGGTGTATTACTGTTCATATTTGCTTGTTAATAAATTAACTGAATTCATTTCGAGTATGTATTCATCATTCACAGCTGCTGAAACATCCTTTAAATTAGTTTGGGCATATGAGGACATAAATTAGGTTCAAGTGCTGCATGTCCGCCCATAGAATAATTATTTAAAAAAATGACCAACTGATTACCAGCACAAGACCACCGATCCGCGACGTTGCCACAACGTCGCAGTTACTTACTGGCAACGTCACAAAGTTACGTTGTGGCGACGTATACGCACCTTTCACTTTTCCGGTTGCCACGCCACGACGAAACTTTGGTCACCAGATTACGTCGCAGTTACGTAACAGTTACGTAATGTTGTTAGCAGGGTATGCACTCATAGGATTCATACATGCACACACATGATTCATAAATACACACACAGGATACACAAATGCGCACAAAATTCACAAATGCACACACAAAATTTAAAAAGCACGGAAGATTCACAATTGCTTACAAAATTCAGAAATGCACACACAATTCAGAAATGAAACACTTTCCTCAAGCAGCGAACGACTCACTTTCCTTAGCGAACAACTCACTTACCTCACACAGCTGGCGACTCATTTTGCATAGCCGGCGACCCACTTTGCGCAGCCGGACACCCACTTTGCGCAACAGGAGACTCACTTTCCGCAGCCGGAGAGTCACTTTCATCTCGCAGCGAATGATTCACTTTCCTCAACGAACGATTCACTTTCCTCACGAGTCACGCAGCGAACGACTCACTTTCCTCAGCGAACGATTCACTTTCCTCACGAGACACGCAGCGAACGACTCACTTTCCTCAGCGAACGATTCACTTTCCTCACGAGTCACGCAGCGAATGATTCACTTTCCTCAGCGAACGATTTACTTTCCTCACGCAGCGAAGTTGAGCGAACGATTCACTTTCCTCACAAAGCAATCAACTCACTTTCTGTGTAGGGCCTTTGTGACCTTAACAAATAAAACTTTGTACCTGCAGAATGCTGCAATATTACTATTAAATCACATTTAGAATAATTATTAGTAGAAGTATAAGTAATAAATTAAAGAGTCATAAATTTTAAATACTTTGATTTATTCACGGCCATGTAATAAATGAAGAAAAACACTGTTCAAAAGTTTAGGATAGGTAAGATTTGTAAATTTGTAAAAAAGTCTCTTATGCTCACCAAAACATTTATTTGATGAGAAATACAGTTAAAGCAGTAACATTATGAAATATTACAATTTTAAATAACTGTAAAAAAAATGTTTTTTTTTGAGAAATGAGTTCTGTTTTACTATGAGGTTTAATTTTCACCAGCCATTACTCGTCTTCTGTGTCATACAATCCAAAAGAAATTATTAAAATATTCTGGTTTTGGTGCTCAATAAACTTTTTTTTTTTTTTTTAGCATCTCAAACACAGTTGCGCTGCTTCATTTTTGGAAACATTTTTTTTTTCAGGTTACTTTAGAGGTTTTAAAAGAGCAGCATTTATTTGTATTTTTTTATAGGATTTTTGTCCAACAATGTAAACGTTTTTAATGTTGCTTTTTATCAGTTTAATGCACCCTTGCTGAATACAAGTAATACCTTAAAGAAAGAAAAAACTTTCTGACCCTAAACTATTGAACACTAGAATATATTGAATAGATTTATAAAACAGAATAATGACCAATTATAACTTCATTAGAACATTAAGTAGATATTATAGATAATTATAGATAGATCTTCTGCTCCTTCCACCGTCCCAAGTCTCTTATGTTACAGAGCCACTTTAATAGAAGTCTCCAGTTTAGATGCTGTAGCATGGCTGCTTTTCATTCCAGCATCTACCTGAGAAAGAAAACAACAATTAAAATGTAAATATGTGTGTGTATATACACATATACATATATACACATATACACATATACATATATACATATATACATATATATATATATATATATATATATATATATATATATATATATATATATATATATATATATATATATATATATAAGCCTAAACAAAGACAAAATTTCCTCCCCGGGAAGTCTTTTTTTTTTTTTTGTAAAATGTTTTAATGTTAATAATAAATTAATGTATGCTTTACTGATAGCAGAGATACACTGAGAGTGACAGAGTGTGAATGACTAAATGAGACAAAAGTGTTCTCTGGGTTTGAGACTTTATCCCAAGAGGATGTTTACAAGGTTTAGTTCAAAAGTGTTCAGTAGAAATATTTTCAACATCATTTAAGGTTCATTTAGGCATAACTTATACTGTTTCTGGACCAAATCAACACTCTCAAGATGGGTTAGATTTATAGAAATGTTTTTTCAATGTAATTTCCAGACACAGTGTTAGTCCTAAAATCAAGAAAATAAAATAATCTTTATGAAATAATGAATTAACTGAAGATTGAGAATGTGGTATGTTGATACGTGATTCATTTGAAGTCACCATTGTGGTGGAAAGTGTTTGGTTTAGTTGTGATCTTGGTCCAGATACTTCTTCGATTAGTCTGTCTCTGACTGCTTTAACTGTGTTTTTGCGAAACACTGCAGTAAAGAGAAACAAAATTAAGAGAGCTCAGGTGATATCATTTCTTAGTTGATGATGAAAAATTCATCACTTATTCAGTACCTGAGGTTATGAAGTTTGTTTATTTTGTTCTTTTTCATTTATCACCCCCAAGCCTTTTAAATCTACAGAGCAGTAACCAAGAGCAAATACTTGCTTTTTCTGAAGATGGACAAAATGCATGCAACTTAAATATTTTGTGTAAAAGCATCATGTACTCAAACACAGAGATCAAGATTCCGGCTATGCATCACAACAACGGTGACAATCAAAACCACTTCATAGCTCAACCGTATCAGAGGTGGGAAGTCCAGGGGCCAAAGAGTAAAAGTCCTGCCATATTTTTGTTCCACCCATGAACTCAGCAGCCGATTTCACCAGAGGAGGAACCAAGTCATTCCTTCCAAGTCACAAACGAGTCTTGAGTCAAATCCCAAGTCCTCAAAGAGTTAAAGTTAATGAGATAATTAAGTGACTAATTAAATGGAGATGCATTAATGATTAACATCTGCTGTTATTGAGAATTACAGAGGATCAGATGGTGATGTTTTATGTACCCTATGCCAAGGGTACAAAAGCTGTAACCTTGAGGGTACACTCTCAGAAAATAAAGTACATAATTGTACCTTTAGGGGTACAATAGCTTGTCACTGGTGCTGTACCCTTGTGATTTTTACCTTAAGAGACCAGTTTTGTACAGAGGTGGGAAGTCCAGGGGCCAAAGAGTAAAAGTCCAGCAGCTGATTTCACCAGAGGAACCAAGTCATTCCTTCCAAGTCACAAACGAGTCTCGAGTCAAATCCCAAGTCCTCAAAGAGTTAAAGTTGATTGTGCATTAGTGATGAACACCTGCTGTTATTGAGAATTACAGAGGATCAGATGTGGATGTTTTATTGGTTAAAAAGATGCCACCATCATGGAGATCAGTGTTTGGTTTAATTGTGCTCTTGACCCTTGACTTGTTGATCTTTCTCTGTAGCTCTGCATGTGGTGTTGTGGAGAAGACAGAACTGTGACATATGAAAAACATATAGTTACAATGAGCTGGTTTAACTATATCTCAAATATTTTTGTCTTCTTTCTTATCACATGTCTAGGTTTTGAATAATTCCAGTGAAACTACAGCATGCACACAAAAAAAATATTGCTCTGATATTTACAGGATATGGATTTTTTTTTTTTTTTTTGTAACACATATAAAAGTTTGAACTCCAGTGCTTTTTAGACACACACAGATATCAAGAACCAGCATATGAATCTCTACAATGGTTACAATCAACAAAATGCTTCATGTTGCAATACATGAATTACTCCCATAATGCACCGCAGTATGAATAATAATTTTCACCACTGTTGAGGATCACATGATAAATGTTCATGGCTTTTTTTCTTAATATTAAGGTGTTATAAAGCATTATATGGTGGCATTTGCATAATGCGATTTGTCTCTTTTTTGTGAAAGTGACATACAGTTAAGTGTTTGGTGACCCGTACTCAGAAATCATATTCTGTATTTAACCCATCCAAAGTGCACAGACAGAGCAGTGAATTCACAGCAGCTCTCTCTAACAACTAAACCACAAACTCTTCTCATATAATCAAGAAATTTTATCAAGATCATGCAATCATCAAAAGCATAAGTCACCTGCTAGATCAAGAGTTGTATCAGCATTGCACAAATGTTTGCTGCAAAACAATAATGCAATTGTATAGAAGCAAATTTGTGAAAACCGCTTAAAGGCTCAAGATATCAACTAAAGCAAATACTCACCACAATTATGGTGGCAAAGTTTTTTTTTTTTTTTTTTTTAATTGATTTCATCCAAGGCTGTGCTTAAAGTCAGTTGTAGTTCTTGTGTTTCTCTTTTCTTCAGTGATGTTGATTGTTAACAGCAGGTGTTCATCACTAATGCATCTTCATTTAATTAGTCACTTAATTATCTCTTTAGCTTTAACTCTTTGAGGACTTGGGATTTGACTCAAGACTCATTTGTGACTTGGAAGGAATGACTTGGTTCCTCCTCTGGTGAAATCGGCTGATGAGTTCATGGGTGGAACAAAAATATGGCAGGACTTTTACTCTTTGGCCCCTGGACTTCCCACCTCTGAACCGTATCCTTATTTTCCAGATTTTTTTGTTTTGATTGTCACCATCGATGTGATGCATATCCAAAATGATCAATTTTGTAAAAAAAATAAATAAAAAAAAATTACATATGTACTTTTTTTTTTTCAACAAGATTTCTATCCAAGAAAATAAATATAGTTGCAACAAAACACTAATGCCTTATTTTGCTATAAATTTGTCACCATTAACAGCAAGATGCAAACACCTGAGCTCCACGCTCTCTGCCACAATAGGAGTGCTTTATAACACACAGTTACAGCAGTAAGAGACAAGCTAACACAAGAAGTATGAGGACCAAGATCCCAACTAAATCCAATATCAATTCTCAATATGAGCTTATCTATATGTCTGAAAGAAATGAAGTCAATCTAATGAGTGAAGCCGATGAAGCTGTTTGTGGAGATGTTTGATCCTCCTCTGCTGAGATCTTCAGAGATTTAATGTCTTTGATTTGCAGTTGATTTTACCACATGCTCAGTCATCAGTTATTTCATTATTTCATAAAGATTATTTTATTTTCATAATTTTAAGACAAACACAGTGTCTGCAAATTACATTGAAATAACACGAGTCTAAATCCTGAGAGTGTTGATTTGGTCCAGAAACAGTATAAATTATGCCTAAATGAACCTTAAATGATGTTGAAAATATTTCTACTGAACACTTTTGAACTAGTTTTTAACCTTGTAAGGAGGTTCTGTGAACGTCTAAATCAGGCGTACAGAAGATGTCAAAAAAAGACGTCATAAAAACTTTCATTCTGGCTCCTCAGTGGACGTCTTTTCAACATCAGCAAAGACATAAAATAGACGTCCACTGGACGTAACTTTGTCCAGTGGGTTACAACAGTGATGTCCTGGAGGACCAGCTGCTTCAGCAGTACAGGATTGAGACAGGACCTTAACTCTGCGATCAGGACTAGAATAGAAAGAATAATATATATATATATATATATATATATATATATATATATATATATATATATATATATATATACATATGGTGTATGGTTTAATATCTGAGAATGGATAAGGGAAAAAAAGAAATTATCACTTAAATATTACATAGGTTTGTTTGTATGAATGAATGTACATACAAATTAACTATACAGTCAAGAGAAAAATATCAGTTATGAACAGCCATACATTAATGTTCGTTTATGTTGCTATTAAGGACTTTATAAGAGACATTATACGGACTTAACGTAACTCCATTAGACTACGTTATGTACATTAGGCCTAACGTTACTTCTCGCTGTAAAACAACAAGAAGACAGAAAAGGAAATGAAACCCAATTAACACCGCAATGTACGTAAATAAATGTTAATTTAATGAATTCATGTGCAATTTGAAAGGATATATTACCAGACATTACATTACCTCAGAAAACGATCGGAAGTCTGCCGTTAAAACCGTTGGTCATTTAAAAACGCCACTAGCAACATTGTTAATCAAAATTAAAATGTGTAAATTAATTCCTATTAAATAATTAATTCACAACTATTTTGACTAATTTTACAAATTGTAATGAAAAATTAAGAAATTAACTGAGAAATTTAAAAAGCTTACCTGGTTGAGCGGAGCTGGGCGGTATCAGTTGAAGTCGGAATGACAGCTCATTAACTATGCAGAGTTCCGGCAGTTCCTGCTCTCATTGGCTAGAATTAATCACGTGCTGAAGAGCTGACGCAAATTTAATATATTATATTATTAAATATTACTTTTTCCTTTCAGAAATATTTAATAATTAAACGATTGATCATGAATCGTATCCAAAATAAATAAATAAATGTATTAATTTTTTTTTATTTATTTTTGTATAATATATGTGTGTGCTGTGTATATTTATTGTGTATATGTTTATCAATTTGCACTGGCTACAAATTGCTGCTCACATTAAATTCAAGGTATTGATGTTTGCATACAAAACCAACACTGGCTCTGCACCCCTTTACCTAAATGCATTACTTCAGACTTATGTGCTTCTATAGAAGCTTGTGTGTCACTTTTACAGACTTTTACATTGGCCTTTTATTTCTTAGGGTGAACCAAACGATGAAGACACTCTGTCTGTGTGTTCTGAGACAGTTGCTGAGGTGAATGCAGTGTGCGTTTTATTATGGCACACATTTAAATGTCATAATTAAGTGACCCCATACACAAAAGAAATATATTTGAAATATATGCAAATATTTGAAATTGGCCCAATAAATATATTTCACACTTAACATCATATATATATTTTTTTATATTTCAGAATATATTTCAATGTATTTGGAATAGACACGTATATTTTTTACACTTTTGGGGACCCATACAGAAAAAAAATACATTGAAATATAACAAAAATACATTATGTTAAGTGTGAAATATATTTATTGGGCCAATTTCAAATATTTCCATATATTCCAAAACATATTCTGAAAATATATTTCAAATATATTTATTTTGTGTATGGGACTGGCCCTTACACATCTCTTTTGTAGGATTTTTCACAACCTGCCCCAGAAACTGAAGCCTCTACCTCAATGGGCTATAGAAGGAATCTGAACAAGGTAATGCTTTAAACCCTTGACATAAATTACAGTCAGTCCTGTGTTTGTAGAAAGTCATGCCACTTTTTGTGATTTGATCAACTTCCAGAAAACGTGTAATGATTGTTTGTGGTGGAATTGTTTCAGGTGGAAACAGACTCCGTCAGGGCCCTTTACAAAACAGCTGGAAAAAAACAGATCTCAGTATATTAACTTTTTTTAACCAAGTAACCCTTTAGTATGAACACTATGAATGTTTATTAATGTAATTTGTCTTGCTCTCTTTATTCCCCCCTAGCCACATGATGACCAATAAAACAGTTTCAGACATATCTGCAGTGTCAGTGTGCTTTTATTAAGTAAAATATTGTGTTGTGATTGCATCTCTCACAGCTGCGCCAGCTGGGTGGTCAAGTGTGATGGGGTCAATTTCATCAGGGAGAAGCTAGTTTTGTGGTGGTACTCGCTCCTTTCTGATAGTGGCTATATTATGCAGAATGTCACATGCAGCCACTATCTGTGATGCCCGCTCTGGTGACACTCTTAAATATGGAGCCAAAAGAGTGTCAATAATGATAAATGCACACACTACATTCACATATATGTACATATATATTATATTTTTTTTAAGAAATCCTCAATGATAAAATAAATATTTTAAAAATACATTTTTCTCTACTCCTTTTTCGTAGTACATACATTTTCACATCAATTTATTAAACATTAAAAAAAAAACATATTTAGGGCCCTAATTTTTTCCCCAGCATATTATTTTTTATTATTATTGTTAACAAATTCTGTATCTTAGCATGTCTAACTATTTGAATGCATAACACAACTTAATTTATTCATTTTATTTTTTCTTAAAGGTAGCCTTACTGACATAGATATAATACCTCAAAGTGTAATTACTGACCACTTCCTTGTATCGTGCATGCTGCATATTAGTGATATTAACTATATTTCCAAAATGAGCATTATGAGTTTAAGAGCCTTACATTACATTTATAACAATCATTGTTAATGTTTGAATTGTATTTCAGGGCAGTTTGTGAAAAGAGATAATCAAGAGAAGTCAGTTCCAGATCCACCCTCCACACCAGACCTCTCTCTCACGAGGATTGCTGTCTACAAGCATATTGTGTTCTTCAGCTCTTCAGACTTCGGTGGATGCAGATATTACTCAGGGACATGAACACTAGAATATTGCAAGAATAGAGAAAGTAAGAATTACTTAAGATTTTAGAATTTAATGTTAATTGCTTAAACATATACTGTATATATTTAGATATATTTTTGTGGCAGTGTGAACTGGCCATAATGCTGTATGATAGGTGTGAGATTCATTAAACTTGATTTGCTATAATACATCTGTTCATAAGCTATTGCATATTATTTTCAATGAATTATTTGTAGTGGTTTGGTTAAGGGTGTGATTAGCTGAAGATTATTGTGGGATCTTGTGATTAGTTGATGAATGTGTGCATTGTTAATGATAATATTTAAATGCAATGTACTGAGTGCCTACTAAGACTTGCATGTTGTGCATAATGTTTTGACCCTGGATGCTTACAGAAGGGTATAGATATTTCAATATATGGAAATGTATTTATTATTAATATATCTCAATCTATGTGCTTCTGTATGGGCTGAATGCTTTCATTCATATTTCGCTGTATATCCTGTTTTTATTAATAATCTGGGTGTATTACTGTTCATATTTGCTTGTTAATAAATTAACTGAATTCATTTCGAGTATGTATTCATCATTCACAGCTGCTGAAACATCCTTTAAATTAGTTTGGGCATATGAGGACATAAATTAGGTTCAAGTGCTGCATGTCCGCCCATAGAATAATTATTTAAAAAAATGACCAACTGATTACCAGCACAAGACCACCGATCCGCGACGTTGCCACAACGTCGCAGTTACTTACTGGCAACGTCACAAAGTTACGTTGTGGCGACGTATACGCACCTTTCACTTTTCCGGTTGCCACGCCACGACGAAACTTTGGTCACCAGATTACGTCGCAGTTACGTAACAGTTACGTAATGTTGTTAGCAGGGTATGCACTCATAGGATTCATACATGCACACACATGATTCATAAATACACACACAGGATACACAAATGCGCACAAAATTCACAAATGCACACACAAAATTTAAAAAGCACGGAAGATTCACAATTGCTTACAAAATTCAGAAATGCACACACAATTCAGAAATGAAACACTTTCCTCAAGCAGCGAACGACTCACTTTCCTTAGCGAACAACTCACTTACCTCACACAGCTGGCGACTCATTTTGCATAGCCGGCGACCCACTTTGCGCAGCCGGACACCCACTTTGCGCAACAGGAGACTCACTTTCCGCAGCCGGAGAGTCACTTTCATCTCGCAGCGAATGATTCACTTTCCTCAACGAACGATTCACTTTCCTCACGAGTCACGCAGCGAACGACTCACTTTCCTCAGCGAACGATTCACTTTCCTCACGAGACACGCAGCGAACG
This sequence comes from Carassius auratus, assembly GCF_003368295.1. Lineage (NCBI taxonomy): Eukaryota > Metazoa > Chordata > Actinopteri > Cypriniformes > Cyprinidae > Carassius > Carassius auratus. The sequence continues at coordinate 37,830 of NW_020526712.1, forward strand.
ACTCACTTTCCTCAGCGAACGATTCACTTTCCTCACGAGTCACGCAGCGAATGATTCACTTTCCTCAGCGAACGATTTACTTTCCTCACGCAGCGAAGTTGAGCGAACGATTCACTTTCCTCACAAAGCAATCAACTCACTTTCCTAAGCGAACGACTCACTTTCCTCACGCAGCTGGAGACCCCATAGACATCATATAAGTAGACGCCCTATTGGCCGCTGGGCGACGAGATTTGCGGCCGCCATCTTGAACCGGTCGTACTCCTAGTTTCGTTGCGTAGCAGCAGTTAAGATGCCAGAGCACTGTGCAGCATTTTCCTGTTCTAATCGGCGGACCATCGCAAGTTCGGCTCGGGATTACTTTTCACAAGTAAGATTTAACATTACTATTATTACTACTATTGTTATTTGTGTTTGCGCATGTGATTTCAGGAAGTAATGTATATTAACCCTCTGATGGTCTTCGTTTCCTGTCCACACTCGTGTTTTTTGACAATAACATTTAATTTTGTAACAAGATCATTTTTTTTTTTTTTTTTTTTTACAAATGTAATTTTACTCTGTTTGATAATGTTTTTACTCAACATTTGTGCAGTTTTTGGAGGATTTATGATATCTTCTAAATTTCTATAAATAAATATTTATTTAAATAGGCTTTTTACAAAAAAACAGCATTTTATGTTAAATTCACTTTATAAAAGACACAGATTTCTAACTTTCATTCATGTGGATAACATGGATACTTTTAAATGATTTAATGTAACAGTTATACCCATTTTTTGGAAAATGCAGTTTTAAAATAAAAAACAAAATCACTTTAACCACAAGATGGCTATAGAGCTCTACTATATGCTATTTGCTATTTGCCTACCTGCAGGGGCAGTTCTAGGGTGAGTGGAGATCTGGGGCTTAGCCCAGAAAAATCCATGTGTGTGACTTTTTATTTTAATAAATCAGAAAGATTTACCTTGTTTAAAATATACAAAAACAATAAAAACAAAAAACTAATTTATAACATTTTAGGCTATCCTTAAAAATATTCTTGTTTGCCGTAACCCGACCGCCCCTGTCAATTTAGCACCGACTGAATTAATTTAATTTTTTTTTGCTTTTAGTCCGACGGACTTGCCGATTGTAAATTTGCGTTAAGACCGACCATTTTTTTTACTATTTAAACAACTAATACAAAAGCAATAAAATACTATTAATTATATTTAAGTAAGTATTGTTAATATGTAAATTGCATTTTTTTGAGACTGCGGACGCTACACGCAGTATCTGCTGTCTCATCTTTCACCTCATGTACGTGCCATGAGGTGAAAGATGAGACAGCAGATACTGCGTGTCGAGCTCGTCTGCCTTTGAAAGTTGTGTAGACATAGCTGTGCACGCGGCAAGATGGAATGGGACACGGACTGTGAAGTACCGGGGCTCATAAGGCAGCTTTCTTAATGCACACCTTAATGCAATGTGGATTTTTATTTTAAATTTGACGAATATTCGAAAAACTATTTTTTTGATAGCCCTAGAAAATCGCCTATGCGATTTGTTGTTGTTGCTGAAATTTAATCGTAGACACAGCCATGTTGAAGCCTGCAGTAAATGTTTTGCATTATAACTTATTGTTTTTCGAAAATGTTGCACTCCTGTTTGTCATTGTGCACGTAAATTCACACCAATAAATCATAAGAAATATTGGTCTTTACCAATATATTGAATCTTTACATTCCTCCTGCCTGTTATCCGTGGATTTACCTATATTGGGTGTTATTTGCCGTATAAAACTTATTTAAACATGCAAAATCGATTTGACAATCGATTCAATGAACACTTGTCACTCAAATCAAATCAAATCAAGGAGTTTTTTGACAAAAGTGACAACCCAAGAAAGCGAAGTAAATGGTATCTCATAGGTTGCATTGACAAGTAGCGTTGGATGCATGTAAAACAGTATAACAGTACCTTGTTTTTTTTATTCTCACCTGAAAATCATGCAATAAACATGTTTTTGACAAAGACTAAATCTTGACAAAGATTTAAATTTGTTTGTGGTCTACATAGCCTGCATCAAAATGAGGTTTGCAATGAGGCACCCAGGTGGCAAGGAAGTCAACCGGAAGTTGAAGTCGGCCGCAAGCTGCCATCTTGTAGCAGAACTTCACTTGCGTTAGCATCCAATTGACCTCCCATTCATTTTGGCGTCACTTTAACAGCGAATAACTTTACATCGGAGGCGTTTAAAGATTCCATTTGTCCATTATTTATTTCTAAAGATACACGACAATGTATAAAGGGCTCCATTACCTTCTATGTTACAATATGGCGTACTGGCGTTACATTTTAAAATACTATACAAAATAATTAATCAGAATACTTACTCCTGCTCACTCACGCCAAAGAACTCCCCGCTCAAGCTCACCATCTCTGCAAGATTAACGATGGCAGTTTGCACGCACAGCTGCTAGAACATTTACATCTGTCAGACATGTTGCTGATGTCATCAAGCTTAGTTTGAGTGTGCGCGTCAGAAACGGAAGTGCTAAAAATTGCTAAAAATGGGTTTCACTTGTCTCAATTGAGTTCCAATGGGGTTGCTGTGTCCATTTCTTTTACTGTCTATGTGATGCACCCAAAGGCACGGGTTGAAGACCCAGTCAGTGACGTCACGATATACTAATTTGTTTAAATTCATACCTACGTCATCACCATCACAAAAATGCTTTTTTTTACATTGAAACTTGAAAAAAAAAAATAGACCGACCTACCTACCCTTTTTTTTTAATTACTGTTACTGCAGTGCAAACCAAAATATTTTTAAGGATGGCCTTATTTAAAGTTTATCCCTTGTATCCTGACACATATGCTGATGTTGTGTCTCTATCTCATTTATTTTTCTCTCTATCTCTCAGTTTTCTTTTCTTTTCCAATAAAGCCTGACTGGCTACACTCGTCCTGGTAGAACAGGGATAAGAAGCAAATATTAAGCAGTGCACTGACATGCTGTGTTCCAAATTGGGTAAAGGAATACTGCTGAAGCCTCATGTTTTGGGTCTGTCTCCAGTGTTCCTAGAACATCCCTTTCTCATCCCATCCATTTATTATTGTTTTAATAGTCTTCACTTAATGGCATGATTTATGTGAGAATAGATAAAAAAAAGGTGAATAAAGAATCTATAAGGAAATTGATCTAATAAAATACTACACGCCAACAAACTGCCTGCCTCAAAAAGATCAAGATTTTCATTGGCTGGATCGTACAGACGCTCATCGATGGTTGGCTAGTTTACATGTCAGTCAGAAGCACTAGACTCAGTGGGCGGTTTTCGTCGGGTGTGAATGACAACGCGTACATTGACAGACACTGTAGACGTGAGAGTAGCGAGATATTTATTTATTTATTCAAATTCTAATATAAAATATTTTATTGGGCATGAAAACTCATTGATGGCATGGTGGTAACAAAAACATTCGGGGCTTTACTGAAAACATTCGGGGCTCCAGCCCCCTTAGCCCACCCCTAACGCCGCCCCTGCCTACCTGAAAGATATCTTTTCACAAGTTGGATTCAATTGGATTCATATCTAAATATTATAAAATCACAATTATAACAAAAATAAAATATTAATTTTAAATTTTAGTATTTTTTTACTGAAACCAGTTTTTCAATAATGTTACATTACAATGCATTGCAGGCAGTAAGCATGGTAAACCGCATGACTTCTGTAGACGGGGTTGGAGCAGGTTTGTGTGTGTTTGTGTTTGTGTGTGTGTGTGTGTGTGTGTGTGTGTGTGTGCGTGCTAAATTGTTTTGTCTCATCCTGTCATCTCACTCTCTCTCCCTTTTTGGTGGTTCTGCATTTTGCATGATTTTTTTTTAAATGATTATAAGAGAGCAGTTGTTTTATGACCTCACAAGTGTGTGTGTGTGTGAGTGTGTGAGTGTGAGTGTGTACACATTGTCGGTGTCAGTGTTGGTTCTGCATTTTGGATGATTTTATTTGACAAATGATAAGAGAACAGTTTTTATAGTCTCAAAAAATGTATTCCTCTATATACAGATATCATTCCAATTTTATTATTTTTTTTTTTTTTTTGTAGATCTTGAAAGTGTTAAGAGCCGTAGAAGGTTTCATATTATTTGGACAAAGGGAACATTTTTTTTTAATTTGAGCAAAAGTCATTTTGGGTCAAAAAGACCCTGAAGACCATCTGAGGGTTAAGGTTGCTTTGTTCATATTTTCTCTGTTCTGTAAAGTATATTTGAGTACTGTGTAAAGCGCTATATAAATATGTATTATTTTTATTATTATTATAAGGTGCTGAGAGCTGCAGAGAGGGTGATCCGCCAAGCTTCAGCAATACGAGCTCCTAAGGTGTCAACAGTCACAGACATTGTGCGGGAGGAGATTGGGACAGAGGATGTTTTCCTTCCTGGGGAGCACATTGAGGAGACCCAGTCTGGCATTGACATGCATCAGTCTGATATGTTGTCATTGGTTGTGTCTGTGTTTCTAAAGACTAGGCTCCACCATGTTGCCAAACTCTCCTCTCTTGAACTACAGAAAGGGAGCAAGAAAAGAAGCTCAGCAAAACAGTTCCTCTTTCAGGAGTTTTAGTGTGTGTATGAGAGGGAGGGAGAAGAGTGTGTGTGTGTGTGTGTGTGTGTGTGAGAGAGGGAGGGAGAAGAGTGTGTGAGAGAGAGAACCAGAGAGAGTGTATATGTCAAAAATTATAATATTGTTTCTTCAACTTATTAAAATATCTTATTTTACTGCAACTGTCTGTTTCTGCTTCTTTATAATATTTATAGTGTGTGATTTATAAATATTCTACCTCACATATTTAGATTTTGGTCGTCTGGTCACTTATATATTATATCAGAATATAATATGTAACTGTATGCCTATTATGAATATTAAAATACGCTGAACCATGTGTCCTGTATCATAGCTGCATGAATGACCTGCAGCAAAAAAAGCCCGCGTCAAAATCAGTTAGGTATTCAGTGAGATATGATTAATTTAATGCGCTAACAGCTCATTGCACCTGGCAAACAAGTTACACTGAGTGGAGCTGGCGACTGGTCCAAGATGGAGGCTCCACGGCTCGTTCGTGCAAATAGGCAGTAGCGTTCGATGGGGCGTCTACCTATATATGTCTATGAGAGACCCACTTTGTGCAGCTGGAGAGTCACTTTCCTCTCACAGTGGACCACTGACTCTCTCTTCATGTAGGGACCGAATATTGTAATTAATGTGACTTCTGTATTGCATCCAAAATAATATTTAGATATATATATTTTTTACTTTCATTAAAATATTTCAATAAAATGAAATAACTGCCTATTGCAAATTTATGAATCCATGGTTAACTTTTTTTCTGCAGTCACTGGGCTATATGTATCTTTAAATTTGTATTAAAAAAAAAAAAAAACCTGAATTGTAACCTAAACATCTGTATTTTCATACAATTGCATAAATAAGTAGGCTATAATATGCTGCACCAAAGGCATATTGCGCTGTGTAAACGCGTTCACGCTCTGATTGTGTGTGTGTGTGCGCGAGTTGTCATTGTCCAAAATAACATTTTTAGATTGCATGTGTGAAACCAACCCCCATATATATATATATATATATATATATCTCTCTCACAAACACACACAGATATACACACTCTCTCTCTCAGACTCACATTACCTTAAAACTGGAGTAGTAATACCCTTGTGTGCCTCTGCAGGACTTTCCTACAAACAACAAAACCCTTGGATCAGCTTTAAAAACATTTTGATTGAGATTAGTTCAGGAAATGCTTCACTCATTTGTTTTTTACTTTTTGTGCTTTTGGCACCTGGCTGGTAAGTCAATTTCACTTAATTTCAATGAATCTTTTATTGTCATTGTAAAGAGACATAGAATTAAATTATAGGCTTTCCAACATATACAGCAAAAGAAAAATAGAAATAAGTGATAAATATAAAGTAAAGTGCACAGATGTTATTGTCATCAATGCATGCTCTTGAATATCAAGAATGAGTTGTAGTGTGTTTTTTTCATTTCAGACTTAAGAAGGGAAACAGCTTTTAGATAAAAATTGTTCATGAATCTTGTGGTGCGTGTTTTAATGGACCTATAGTGTTTTTCAAAGGGTAGCAGTGCAAACAGATTATGTGCGGGATGATTGAATCCTTTAGAATGTTGTGTGTTTTCTTCAGGCAACGTGTAATGAATATATCTTCCAGGGCAGGTAACTGTTGGTTTGTGATGTTCTCTGCAGTCTTTGGTTAATCTTCCTGAGCATTCTTAAAAAGTACAGTTGCTGTTGTGCCGTCTTGACTAGAGCCATGATGTTTATTGTCCATGAAAGGTCCTCAGAGATGTGTGTTCTCAGACACTCTCTCCACCTTCTCTCCATTCATGTACAATGGTGTATGGACATCCTGTTTCTTTCTGAAGTCAATGATGAGTTCTTTTGTTTTCTTGATTATATTCTGTACACCACATCATTAGTTTCTGTACCTCCTCTCTGTAGGCATACCCAGTGCCTCTGGTGATCAACCTCACCACAGTCGTATCATCAGCGAATTTGACAATGATGTTAGTATGATGACATGGTGTACAATCATGAGTATACAGTGAGTAGAGAAATGGACTCAGCACACAGCCTTGTGGCACTCCTGTGCTGAGTGTCGGAGTTGAGGAGTGATGTGAGCCCATCTGTACAGACTGTGGCCGCTGTGTTAAGAAGTCTTTAATCCACAGGCAGATGTTGTATTGTATGCCTAGGTCAGACATCTTGGAAAACAGTCTGCTAGGTATGATGGTATTAAAGTCCACAAACAGAAGATGTCCATACATTCCTTGGTGTTCCAGGGGGCACAGTACAGTGTGGAGAGCCTTGGAGATTACGTTATCTGTCAACCTGTTGGCCCTATATGCATACTGGTAAGGGTCCAGAGTAAGTGGAAGAGCAACCTTGATGTAATGCCGGACCAGCCTCTCCAGACATTTCGTGATTACAGGTGTCAGTGCAATGGGCCTACAATCATTGAGGGATGTTATGGCAGCCTGCTTTGGTACTGGCAGTATTGTGGACGTCTTCAGGCATGATGGAACAATGCAACAGAGAAAGGTTAAAGATATTTGTAAATACCTCACCCATCTGTGGCACAGTCCCTGAGGCCGTGTCCTGGGATGCCATCTGGACCAGCTGCTTTCCGTATGTTGATTTTGCTGAGAGTGTGTATCACTTCAGTTGGTTGGATGATGAGTACCTGGCAGCTGGTGGCAGAAATTTCTTCAGGTTTGTCCTGGCTGCGCTGTATTGCTGAATGTTTCCAGAACGGAAAGCAGAATTCCGGGCCTTCAGCAGGAATTGAACATTTTTGGTCATCCACGGCTTGCTATTTGGAAACATGCTAGTCCATTTTGATGTGGTCACATTTTCAATGCAGCAATTTTATATAAAACAGCACAGAGCATGTCTAAGTATCAATATTGTCATCTACAAACACAGTCCAGTCAGTGTAACTGAAGCAGTCCGGCAGCTATGCACAGCCTAGCTCGTATCCCAGCTCTGGAGTCTCACTTCTGCTTTCTGGCTGGAAAAGTAATCCACAGAGAACCTCTTGGTCTGAAAAGCTCCAGTGGTATATTAAGTCTAGGATCTTCCTGGTTGAAAATGCATCCCTCGTATTAATCCAATGTCATACAGTTCATGATGACTGTATTTTACATATATCTGTGCATGTGTGACACTCAATAAATAATAAACTACTAATAAACTATACAAACTATACAAAAAGTGCTGAAACACAGAGTGCTGAGTTCATTTTTTGTGAAACACATGTTTTATAGTTTTAATTCTGTCATATATACATCACTGTGAATCCTAGTCTGTATGCAGGTTTGTGATCTCACATTAACAACATATTTAGTTAATTTGTCATAAGAATGCAATGTTAATTAAAGCTGCAAGCAGCGATGAACAGGCCCACGCACCTGGGCTCACCACCACCCGGTGCCCAAAGGAAGAACAGTGAACGTTGGGCCATATGCTTATAAAATAGTAAATATTTGTGCCACATTTCCTGCTGCAAACAGGTGGCGCTATGATTACTACCTAATGTCGGCATGTTAATCTCTTCAGGCCAGGATTCTTACCAAACATGCAAAGTTTCAGGCAGATCAGACATCTCATGTTTAAGTTAGTATAAAATAAGTAATTTCCTGTTGCCAGCAGGTGGCTCTATACTTATAGTTGAATATTGGCCTTTTGTTGTGTTCAGGCCAGGACTCTTATAAAACGTGAAGTTTTGGTCAGACTGGAAATGCTGGTATGTATGAGTTACAACAGCTTCATGTTTCATAGTATTAATAGCATCCTTTAGCACATAGCAAGTGTTGCTAGCATGTTTTAGAATATTTATAGCATGATTAGCACACAATGGAATATTTTATGCACTATTTTATGTGTTACAAATAGTGCATAAAAGTGTTAAACATGACACTTCCTGTTGCCAGCAGGTGGTGCTATGACTATAAACGAATACAGGCATGTTGATGTATTTAGGACAGGACCCTTGTCAAACGTGTGGGGCAGATCGGACAGATAGGACATTGCTTGCCTGAGTTACTGCAACTTCCTCTTTCACTGCATAAGTCGTATGCTTTAGCACTTAGTTAACTGTTACTAGCATGTTTAAATGCTTCTTGAATGTTGCCAGCCTATTTAACACTTGTTGAGGCTTTATTTTTTTTATTTTTTTGCACAGTCTTAAATATGCCTCTTCCTGTTGCCATTAGGTAGCGCTATGACTATAATCTAATACGGGCATGCTGATGTGTTCAGGAAAGGACTCTTATCAAACTTGTTAAATTTGGGGAAGATTGGACACTGTATGGCTGAATTACAGTAACTTCCTGATTCACTGCAGTATTATGCTGCTTAGCATTTAGCTAAGTGTTGCTAACATGTTTTAGTATGTTTCTAGCATGCTGCCAGTGTATTTATCACTTGCTGGCACTTTGTAATATGTTGCTAGGAGTCCATAACAATGTTACAAATGACACTTCCTGTTGCCAGTAGATGGCGCTATGGCTCTAACCGAATACAGGTATGTAACATTGTTACACATGCTAGTAGTCCATAAGAGTGTTACACATGACACTTCATGTTGCCAGTAGATGGCGCTATAACTATAACTGAATATGGTCATGGGTGTTTGTCAGAGCAGAACTCCTATCACACGTGTGAAGTTTGGGGAAGATCGGACATTGCTTGCCTTAGTTACAGCAACTTTCTTTTCACTACATTATTAGCATGCTTTAACACTTAGCTAATGTTGCTAGCATGTATTAGTAAGTATCTAGCATGTTGCCAGCATATTTAACACTTTTTGACACTTTTTAATTTGTTCCTAGGAGTCCATAACAGTGTTAACCTTGTCACTTCCTGTTACCAGCAGGTGGCGCTATGACTATAACTGAATTTGGTCATGGGTGTTTGTTCAGAACAGAACACCTATCACACGTGTGAAGTTTGGGGAAGATCGGACATTGCTTGCCTGCAGCAACTTCCTTTTTCACTACATTAGTAGCGTGCTTTAGCACTTAGCTAAGTGTTGCTAGCATGTATTAGTATGTATCCAGTATGTTGCCAGCCTATTCAACACTTGTTGATGCTTTTTAATATGTTCCTAGGAGTCCATAACAGGGTTAACCTTGTCACTTCCTGTTACCAGCAGGTGGCGCTATGACTATAACTGAATTTGGTCATGGGTGTTTGTTCAGGACAGAACACCTACCACATGTGTGAAGTTTGGGGAAGATCGGACATTGCATGCCTGAGTTACAGCAACTTCCTGTTTTACGGCGAAACATCAAACTTTGTCAGGCCACCAGGGACACACCCCTTGACGAAAACTCAAAATCTTCGCAATTAACATCGCAAAGGCCTTTAGACTAATGTAAACCAAAGAGAGCTTATTCACACTTTTCATGATCTATAACCATTTTTATAAATACTTTTACTGATCTATAAACATTTCTGAAATTATTATATAAAACTATATTACCATAAAAATTCATTAGCTTTTTAAAATACATATTATTTTTACTTTGAAAGATTTTTATAAATTATTTAAATGCTTTATACACGTTTCTAAAACAATTATTTAAAAGTAATCCTATAGCTCCATCTGGTGGTGGTCATGATAGGTATTACACACTGCACGTTCGGTGTTGCTATCTGAACCAGTCCGAATGAAGCGTTCTTAAATGGAGCATTAGAACAGGACAGACTGTGCATATGCCTATGCAAGGCCAGGTTCACAAGCTCTATCTGTAATGCATATTTTTTTCAGAGCCCATGTTAATGGATCAGAGCATTCACACTGCACATGGTAAAAGATGTGAACAGGAAAGGTTAGAAGTAGAAAGGTGTGAAAAGAATGAATATCTAGCGCATGAGCATAGAGAGAGTTGTGAGTGCACAGGACACAGTTTGAGTAGAGGAAATGGGTTTTAAGTGCGCGCACGCTCTCCGAGCAAAAGCAGCATGTATCAGAGGACGCGTTTTTTGACAAAGTAAAGGAAATGTGAATGCCAGCGGAGAGATTCATGCTCGCGCATTATTTTAATGTGTTTTTTACAATAACATGCTCTCGCTGCTGTGTCTGCACCACATACACATACTGTATACACTCTGCAAACAGTGAACCTGTATAAATGTATAACAAATCTATTTCAACACCTGAAGCATCGCTACAATGAGCTCTATGACCAATGCATGACAAGAAGACATGCCTAAAAATTCAGCACTCCTGAATATGAGCTTTTCACTTCCAGCCTTCGAGGACAATTATATATATCACTCATAAATCATGAAATACCAGATCTATAGTATTTATTAAGATTGATGTGATTTGAAATTGGTAAAATGTGCTTGGAAAAAAAATGTCATCAGAATATCAACGTGCCTTATTATTATGCACTTTGTGAAAAAGCATTTTTAACAATTTTATTGATCTATAAGCATTTGTAAAATATGTTTGCCTGCATTACAGCTTAGTCTTTATCTGTGAGCTGAACTGTTTTACTGTTAAAACAGCAAGATTGTGTAAATTCAGCTCATGTCATGTCATGTCACAGAATGTCTGTCATAGGTCAGTATCACATAAGTTTAAAATTATTATCAGAATAAAACAATATATACAAGTCATCGTGTATGTATTTTTAAAATGTTTTTTTTTATTTTGCAATTAACATAATTCTTAACCTAATTATATAAAATCATTCACAAAATCAAATCACAAATTGTACTAGTTTTTTTTTTCGTCCCTAAAAATGACAGAAAATGATAGAGAGATTTCTTAAGCTGTAATAATGAAAAAAATCAACAACATACAATTACTGTTTTTTTTTCTGGTGATTAAAGAGATGTAACTCTATCTCTCTCTATTTCTCTCTCTCTCTGTCAGGCAGGCCCTCAAGCACCCCTCCCCCTCCCCCTCCTTTCCCTCACAAAGAGAGAATGCCAGTGAGATCAGATGTCTGACAGTTTTATAATTTTATTTTAATCATACAGTGTTGTAAAGTCATGAAACTATGCATATTTCCTCAGAATCGCATGTTCTCTAAATGAAAAATGGTTTTGAAATGTTTGGAAGCTGCAATTTAAAAATACTAGACAATTAATGTTTCCCTTTTTAATGTTATTTCAAAAAATCACTACGGCAAAACCGTTCAAGCTATCCAAAATCCATCCACAATTTAAGTTTCTCAATGTTTTTTCAACATGTAGGCAAAGTTTGGTGTGTATAGTGCTCTTCCCCTGTGAGGAGTATGCATTCATTCACAGCCGAATTTGCCCAAAAATAAATATTCAAATCAAAATAGCTGACTTCCTGTTGGTCGTAGCTTATGACTGTAATTTAGAAAATTGTCCGTCTTGATAAGAACAATTTATGTACCAAGTTTGGTGTCTGTAGCTAAAACTAACCCCCCCCCCCCACACACACACACTTTTGACAGAAGGTGGCGCTATAGAGTGCCTCCTTCACGTCCTTTTAAAAGCTTATGCCATTGTCTAGATATCATTAAGTTGGCTTGAGAAATGACATTTAAACCTGCGGGATAGAGCGGTGCTGGTTGCTATATCTTTTCAGACTGATCAGACTTAAAGTTTTTTTTAAATTAATTTTTAAATGTCAAAATACATTACCCATAGACTTACATTATCTGAGAAAAATTGCGCCCCTAGTTGCAATAACCGAGATTAAGGGAGGAGTCCCTTTTCGTTTCGTTTCACTTTTAAACCGGTTAAAAATACCAAGTAAATAATACAATTTCCCTCAAACTGACAAGCTAAACCAACATATCTGATTATTACAGGGGTCAGGGCTCATTAATAATTTATTTCTGGGCAGAGAGCAGTTAGAAAGACGAGAGAAGAATCACTGCTGCTCAGCTCAGGTTGTCTCCACGGAGCTCACAACTAGCGAATTCATTCTTATTTAAGACCTTTTAAAACGGCGATTGCACCCAATCCACACGTTAGAACACACCAAGAGCTAAATTTAGATGTTTCTGAACTGTTTAAAGTAATAACATGATATATTCGCGGCAGCGCAACTGCCCGCGAGCTCGTGATGTATTTCTCTGAACACTTGAAGAGAATTTACAGCCTGTCACATTAAAACACTGCAGCGAAACGGCACAAAACAATTAGAAGATCATATTATACAAATGAAAATGAGTGTTTATATGTGATTGTGAGATTTTATCTGTCAGGCTGAACCTCACATCAATTGCTATCCATCGTCACAACATGGTAAACGAAGTACAAATACTTCGTTACTGTACTTAAGTAGAAATTTGGGGTATCTATACTTTACTTGAGTAATTATTTTTCAGCCGACTTTTTACTTCTACTCCTTACATTTTCACGCAAGTATCTGTACTTTCTACTCCTTACATTTTAAAAAATAGCTTCGTTACTGCTATTTCATTCCGGATTGTTATCGTTCAGAGAGAGAGAAAGAAAAAAAACATATCCAGATTGCGCCATCAGGATGGAGTGAATTTGATTGTGGTTGGATGAGAAGTATACACATATACCATTCCGACACCCTATTGGTCCATACGCGATCCATCACACCTGCACATGACACAAATCACATCACACTGCACAGTAGTGATGGGAAGTTCGATTCTTTTCCGCGAACCGGTTCTTTCGGACGGTTCGATTCAATAAACTGGTTGAAAAAAACGGTTCATCGGTTCTTTCACGCTCGACGTAATGACGTCATTGGCGATGATGTAATGGCGTCACGTCTATCAAACATTCAAATATATAAAGTCAGTAATCATAACTTTAGTCAATTAAAACCTCATAATCATGAAAAGTTTACATTTGAGTTTTGCAACAACACCTAAATACAGTAACAGCAATAATGTGCATATGAGGATTTATTCTTCAAGATATTAAGTAAATAACATCAGCGCAGAAACCATGATCCACTTACTAAACATAATCCATTGCGATGTATTTGTTATTAAATGAACTTATGTTTCACCAGATTGCCCTTCATCCAAGCCCTTGAAATACCTGCGCTCGTAACATTAGTACAGAATCAGAATCAATCACCAAAAGAATCACTTTGGTTCAGACATGCTGTGAGTCAGTTGGCTTCACGCTGAATCGCGCATGCGCAGTATCATCAGTTCATCGGTTCTCAATTCGGACGCGTCCGACAGAAACGATTCTCGGTTGAGTGTACTGATGATCCGAAAACCGATGCAACCGGTTCTTGACTCGAGAACGAGAATCGCTCTAACCGGCACGTGCTGCAGTTCAGTGTCATCAGCTGCTCTACTAGTGTTCATATTCTGTTTATTTGTGAATGTCATCATTAACTATAAATACAGTACAGATATCTCATAAATCATCCCTTATTCCTATTAAACATAAGAGTCTTTAGAGTCTTAATTATTGTCCAACTTCCCTGAAAACCCATTTGGCCTATACATTATATACAATATACAGATTGGAAACATTAATCTAAAAAAAAATAATAAAAAAAATCAAAATAAAATATAGTTATTTTATCACACTTTCCGATGTTTAACAAAATACTTACAAAATTACACGCATGCGCAATATCATCAGTTCATCGGTTCTCAATTCGGACATGTCCGACAGAAACGATTCTCGGTTGAGTGTACTGGTGATCCGAAAACCGAAGCAACCGGTTCTTGACTCGAGAACGAGAATCAGCTCATCGGTTCTCAAATCGGACGCGTCCGACAGAAACGATTCTCGGTTGAGTGTACTGGTGATCCGAAAACCGAAGCAACCGGTTCTTGACTCGAGAACGAGAACTGCTCCAGCAGTGGGCGTGTTTGTTCATTATCTGGCTCGGCTCGGTGTTCATCTTCAGTTCGGTCTTCACAGCATTTCATTCAGTGAGTAAATGGATTACCCCGGGATATTGGTTTATTCTGATATTTATTTAGGGAGTGTCAGTCACGTTAAAAAAGTTAACAGTTTAAGTAATTTGTGGATTTATGCTTATTGGAGACGTGAACCGTTTCAAACGATTCAGTTCGATTTGGTGAACTGGTTCAACCGGTTCACTAAGAAGAACCGGTTAAATTGAACGATTCGTTCACGAATCGGCCATCACTACTGCACAGACAGTTTTGGGTTCGTTTATCAAAAAATATATTTCTTAAAAGTAGGTTGGAACCAGTAGTATCCGATCGCCTCAGAGTTAGTCCGCTTAAATTTCAAATGAAACCGGCGTCAGTCCGGTCTCCTCCCGTCTTTCAGCACGCTCTTCAATCCGCGGACCGCGGTGGAGCAGCGCGAGCTCAAACAGACAGAGGACACAAGGTGTGTGTTTACCGATAGATTGTTAGAATATCTGTATCTGTGTAGTTCTTTGTCATAAATACAGTTTACAAAAGGTCACGATCAGTCGGTTTCTCATACTGTAAAGTTTTCGCTTGTCACCGCTAATCATGAAACAGATGTTTCCTTACACTTATTTAAATATACTTCATTTAATCATAAGTACTTTATACATACACTGCTGTGCAAAAGTCTTAGGCAGTATTTTCACTTAAAAGAATGGTGTTCGGCCAGTTATTTATATATTTTGCTGTAGAGTGTCAGTATAAAATATCAGTTTACATTTCCAAACATTCATTTTGCCATCGTCAAACTGTTTGTGCATTCAAAATCGCACTAGATTATTATTAAAATTAATGGTAAACTACTGTCCTACTGACACATTGCAGCAAAAGATATAAATAACTGGCTTAAAACCCTTTTTTGGGGTGAAAACACTATTCTTTCTTTTCCACAAGACTTTATAAAGAATGAGCATACAGTCATTCACAGAACTGATTTAAGACAGTGACAGACAGCACTCAACTTAACTAAATATCAGAGTGAGTGACAGAGATACAGTAGAAACATTATGTGTACTTTTGTATTAAATAATGACCCAGATTGTGAAATACATTTATTAGCCTTAGATTAAGGGAAACACAACTTGGGAAATGAGAGCATCCCAGGTGAAAGCTATGGATTTATTTTAAATATTTGTAATGTTCTTTAATGTTATCCATAGTTTTTTTGTAGTTCTTTTTTTTTTTTTTTTAAGTATCGGTTCAGGCACGTTGAGGCGCCAGTACCATTTTAAAAGTATCAAAAAGGCACTGGACCCTACTTAAAAGTTATTATTTATTTCTCACTACTGGCTCATTTGCCAAATGGGTGTTTTCTCTTCGTCCTCCACAAATTAAGCTACTGTAGGTAGTTGGGTAGTGAGACGTTTTAATAAATTATCGTTTGCGATTGATGAAGCAAATGACAATGTTGTGATATCTAGGCTATAGAGCATCAAAGTCCCACCCACAGCTGGTGCCGGAACTAAAAATTCAATGCAATTTCTGCATTGACATTTGGGGTATAAGCCATTAAAACGTAACCATACATGGTAGACTTTAAACCAGCTACGACTGTACTAAGCGACAGTATATGCTCATATAAACGTAAAAAGATCATGGGGCACTAACCTTGTTTTGATCTAAATGCCTTTTATTCACGATGTCTTGGCTAAGTACTTCATTACCCACAATCCTGAACAATCCCACAATCCCACAGTGATGCATCTGATTGGTGGAGCTCGTATAACCGTCTGTTTAAACCCCTCGAAGGTCCGTGAAGACTGAAGATCATTAATAAAAAAATAAAATAAAATAAAAACCTGTGTTGCATTTTTGCACGGTAGACTTATCAGTGCAATCATGATCTCCTTGGCTGCCATTGAGAGTTTTGCAGGGAGGTTGCTAACTTTAGTTAGCATTATCGTCCACTTTAGCTAGGCTACTGTAGCCTCCATATGAAATGAGTCATATCAAGCATTTTATAATGCCACTGTCAAAACAATATTTAGCCTAGACATACCTTTTTGTGCATTTACTGAACATTTGTGTAATGGCAACGACATGTGTTGACAACTGAGCAGTGATTGCAGTCAGATACAAAGCACTGCACCATTGCTGACGTTATTGTTAACCACTTTCACACACGCACACAATATAAAATACACAATGATAAAATAAAATTCAATACACAATACATATATAACACACTATTTATTTACACGATTAATACTGAAAGAACTGCTATTACTGCACATTCACTATATAAAATAAAATTCACTGGAGGAAAAAGTTCGCGCGAGCGGCCGTCATCAGATTTGGATGTCGCTCAAAAGGCTCGTTGCCTCGTTCACAGTTGTGGCTTCAGTCGAATTCAATGGGGCGCGGTGGTTTATAGGATGAGTAGTTCCTGCGCTCGAAATGAAAATATGTACACAGTTTTGTACCTTTGACTTTTTTTGGATTTTGTCTTAATTTTTTCACTTGAAATGATATGTTATATGCTTATGAGTTCAGCCGTAGCTGGTTATCCTCACACATGCTCTAAAAATCTTTAGATACGAAACTCTTTAGAAACTCTTTAGATTTTTCCGAAAGTGAATGGGAGAAATTAATGGGAAATTTACTTCCGGCACCAGAGCTCTCTCGGGCTGTGGGTGGGACTGTGAAGCTCTATATCAACTTTGTAACTCGTTACCCCCCGAACACTGGACATAGCAGACGTACCGAATACAAGAAGCTATAAATCAAGAAGGTATCAGGATTTTAGATTTTGAATAATCACTTAGATTAATCATTCATTTTGACAGCACTATAATGTTTATTGTAAATAGTCAACCACACAAGAGTAATTGTTTCTTAGCCTGCACCAATGTTCTTGTCCATTGCCCTCGCAGATTCCTGCAGCTAAGCTTGGATGTACATTTACATTGCATTCAAGGTTATTGATGACATGCCTCTGAAGTTTGACTTTTTGCACCATAACAATACTTATTGGCAACTAGTCATCATATCTCTAGCTCTTTAATGTATTTGCATTGTACTAAAATGAGTTCATTTTCAATGGGCATTTATGTGGCTGAAACAGGTAGCCTAGTGAGTAGTATATATTCTATAGCTTCTGTCAAGATGATTTATGACTTTGACCTTTGACCTTTTGACAGGTTGAACTTCCGGTAACCTTATGATGGATGGGCGGAACAAATGAGATCAAGGGGTTAACCTATGACCTTCCCACGCATCGATCATGCGTTTTTGACAGAAAGTTTTACCCTATTGACCTGTTAGTTCTAAATTAAAACGGTATATGAAAGACTCCCCAATCACCGATCATGTGGTTTTGACAGAAGTTGTTTGAAGTTGTGTCACTTAGCTTGTTTGAACTTTATCCCAGTTTGTTTGAACTCTGTGTCAGTTAGCTTGTTTGAACTTTATCCCAGTTATAAGGTTATGTGTCTGTGTGTGTGTGTGTGTGTGTGTGTGTGGATATACGGCTTCTCCCCCTCCCATTACGTTTATGAGCAGTGTATAAATGGGGTCGGTCTGTTCTACATTTATATATATATATATATAAAACATCCTATATATATATATATATATATATATATATATATATATAACAATTAAAGGTTGAAAAAGATTTCAGTTATATAATTTATATAATCTAAAACACATTTTAATTATTTCACATTTATATATATAAAACATTATATAATTTATATAATCTAAAACACATTTTAGTTATTTCACATTTATATATAAAACATTTTATAATTTATATAATCTAAAACACATTTTAGTTATTTCACATTTATATATAAAACATTCTATAATTTATATAATGTAAAGCGATTTAACCAAGGTTGAAAAAACATTCTGTTCTTTTAAAAAAGGTTATAAATTAAACTGTATAAAAAATATACTGAAACCGACTGTTTCAGATAAACAAGATCCAATGTTTTTTTTTTTTTTTTTTTTTAGAGAGCAGAAAGGAGGTATTTTCACACACCTTTGATCCAGCGTCTGTGTTTGCACGCCACAGTGCACACTCGTCGGAATTTACTAAAAAATCATAATATCTTCAAAGCCATTTTTTAATTAAAACCAAACATATCTCACGCGGGAGTACCATGTTTTTGACAGTTTTCTGACGGTTCACCAATGAATTACAGTTGGTGCGCGGCTAGCATCTCTTGTACCCCTCTCTCTCTCCCTCTCTCTCCCTCTAATGCCTGTGTACACACATTCGTCTCCAAGTCTTATTTTCTTCTTTTAATGAATATAAACACATTATACATTCACAAACAATATAAAACAAAACATTTACATTAGTTTTGTTCATCACTAAAAATATACATTTTACCAGGATCGGGGAAAAAATATATAATTGAACAGAATGAAGAATATGGTCTATTGAGGAACCCGGACATGTCATTGACACAATTCTGTTAAATTCATTTCACATTATTTGTTGCAAGACATTTTCTATATTATATTTAAAACCTTTTATATCCATCTTTATATCATATCTTTTTCAAAAAGCTGTTTAATTATTTATTTTAACCGTACACCTACAGTACCACCATACAATAAAATGCTGCATGCACGTACACTTTTAAGCGATCTGAATTATGACTAGCCTATAAATTTCATCATAAGCCACGCGTACCTTGTTATATCACTATAATATCCACGGCGCTGTACAAATTTGTATTCTGATAAACCATATAAACAAGCGGACATACGCGTGGACATATCAAGTTAAAAAGAGACTTATCTCTATTTTAAACAATATTAAATTATATATGACGGCATGTTACTAAACCGGAACATACATTTTAAACAAGTATTCATCGTTTTTATAAAACACATCGCAGTAACAGACATGTTACTAAACCAAAACAAATAATTGTATCATACATTTTTTTTTATCATATATTCAATCAATACTTATACAACATATACAAACACATTTTAAACATATTTTAAACAAAAACTAATCATAAACGCAGCCTTCTCAAAATTACAGACATGTACAATCATGCTGATCACATATTATGGGATATTCAGACTTTTAGCCACTAATACGTTTTAGGATAATGAAAAACACCAACGTCTGAGGGGTGTCAAAATATCTCCAGTCCCCAAAACCCACTCAGACTCCAGGGGTTAAAGAATATGAAAATAAATAATTATATAATGACATCAGGCTACTAAAGCAATTCATTAAACAAAAAAAGGTATTCAACATTTAAGTTAATCAAATTTATAAAACACACCATACTCTTCTTTTTTTTTTAAAGATAACTTATTTTAAATGTGATAGCATAGTATATATACAATAAACATTTCTGATGATACATATAAAAATGTATCCCTTACATTTTTAGACCGGTGAGAGATGTCCAAACATGAATGAAATATCCCCAAAATAAAATAATACGACTTAAAAAATAAAATAAAAATGATTAAATCATAAACAGAATCTCACAGGTCTTTGTAGTGAAATGTATGTGAGACCTGAGGGGCTGCTTCACACACACCCCGCGCAGGCGAGGGTGGAGTTCCAGACCGCATGATCAAAGTGTACATTAGAATGGATAGAATGGTGTACATAGAATGGTGTACATTATTTCAAAGCTAACATTAATGTAATGTTTTTTAATAATCAGTACCCCCAGTACATCTGATGTCCGTTGATTCTTAATTCAACAAAATGATGATATGTATTACCTAAAATATTTTATATAATATTATATAATAAAAAATTATTTATATCATATTATATCATATCATATATATGATTATATTATATTAGATGCGTCATGCATTAATCACTTTAGATTCTTTAAAGTTCTTATTTTTAGCAACATCTTCAAAGTTTTCATACCATCTCTCTCTCTCTCTCTCCCTCACACACACTCTCTCTCTCTCCCTCTCTCTCCCTCTCTCACACACACACACTCTCTCTCTCTCTCTCCCTCTCTCTCTCTCTCTCTCTCTCACACACACACACACACACACACACAATATGAAACATGATGCCAAAGTCTTTCTGTATGTTTTAAAAATAAAAAATAAAAAATATTGATTTAGCTTTAAATCTATACTGAGGAGCTCGTTTGTTTGTCACAGTATAGACTGTGAAGTTTAGATGAAGTTGTTTTATCTTTTAGAAGAAAGACCCTCGATGCTATTCAACCATTAAAGATGGTTCAGGAAAGACCCACACGTCATAGAGATGTAATTTATGTGCGTTGCTACGGTCGTAAACCTTTCACATATCCACGGTACTTTCAGACACAGAGCAGGAAAGACATTTGCAGGCCCTCTGCTTAGCCGTCCCAAAATACCTCCATTTAAAAGCAAAAATATAAAGATGGTTCAGGAAAGCCATCTATTTTAGTTCTATTTTATATGTTTTGTATTAAAAGTACTTACTTTTGTATTTAAATCCTTATTTAAAACAATATATTTAACCGACAGTATCCCCCCAACGTGTTTTCCATCAGTTGTTTGCCCTTCAGCCTTATTACGTAGTGCTTTTCATTTAGCCTACTGTAAGATCCCTTTACAATAGTGTAATGAAAGTTAACTTTTCTTAAAGTTTATAGTTGTATTTTACTGTATCCCCATCCTTCTATCCTGTAGATTGTATGCGTACTGTAAAATAACAAATATACATCTTGCTTAAAGTCACTAAAATAATTACACCTACAATTTGAAACGTGTTTAAACACATTGTGTGTCACTAAAGCAAGGCACACCGTCTATTGTCTTATTTTTTTAAATAACCGAGGACAAATCGTCTCTTCATATAATTTATCCACCCGAGTGCTTTTCTCACACGAGTAGAAAACTCTTTCTCTTTGGATGTGTTTGGCAGAAACATAATTTCTACATCAGAAAATTTTTTAAATGTACGCTGAACTTTTCTCATTCGACAGAAATACTATTTTCAAATTATTTACCCGGCCTATAACACTCGGTGTAAATGTTCTTACCTAGAACAGAAAACATACACTTTGACTGTTTTGTAGATGCCAACAGATCATGTCAAGGGTGTTTCACATCTAAGAATCACAATTCACAGTTTTGTAAATCACATTTTTCTTACACCTCGAGATTTGGCCGTATCAAGATTTCGGAGGTCCGTTCACAATTTGTTTGTCGGATCCTACGTTTTTATGCGATCTTTGTGCGGCGTCATCATAATAGGAATAAATGAAAATTAAGAATTAAGTAACAGTTTTTTCTCTTTGAGATATTTCTTTTAGCTCAACTTTGTGTCTGTCCAAAAGTGTGATCGCATGAAGCATCGAAGCAAAAATGAAGTCTAGCTGTTTTACACTTAAAACTATTACAACTTAAACAAATCAAACGGTACACTCGTTAAAGTTTCCACACTCTTGTGAGATACATTTTATCCTTTCTATCCTAACCTTTCGTGTATTCGAGCGACCAAATCACTAAGAAAGAGAGTATAGCAAGAAAACTTAACGTTTACAACGCATATACAATTCAGAATACAATATTGTTAAAGTATTTTTTTTTTGTTAAATGTTGATTTGTAAATTATATTTTTATTACTCCGTTAGATTTAGTCATCGTGTTCGGATAGCCGATGACACAATTCACATTTTTATTTTTAAGACTCCTGTAAGTCCATGCTAACTCTCGCGTGGGAAAGAGAGCGGGGTGAGCGTATTCTATTCATTTAAGAAATATTATTAAACATTTGCCCAAACTTTTTTATTATTTTGACAAAACACGACACGACGACATTAAAGAATGTTATCAGTTCCTACGGCCATCTTCTTCGATTCAAATAAAGCAACATCTCTTGTGTACGTGTGTATGTGCTAAACATCTTTGCTTCTCCACTTCTCCAGGTTTGTTAGATGGGCTACCGTTGTAATACAAACACATTTGAGAACTACGACGTTCTCACTTTTGTAACGGTTATAGAAAAATGCCGTACACACTTTTGCATTTCATAATTCAGTGATTTTAGATGTAATGAGCACATAAGACAAAAATTGTGATTGTGAAAAAAATTGAGATAGTCGACCGATCTGTTGACACGTTGTTTTGCAGTTTTCAAACATACACTGCCTGTTCATAGGAATTTCTACGGCATAAAAATATCGCCCCTACATCTAGAGCTCTTGTTCATATAGCTGATGACCATGTTCACATTGTTTCAACATCTCCGCTCGACATTAAAGAGTAGGCCTATGTGTACTCTCCTTCGGTCATAAGCATTATCATCTGCCGTGCGCTGAGATTTTTCTGCTTTGTCCACTTTTGACGGATTTGCTAGAGGGACTATGTCGCCTTGTTGTAACGTGATTACGTTTAAGATCCATAAGATTGCACTACATTCACCTGAAAAGCTTATTGATATAGTCTTTTATACAGGAAATGTGTATCGGAATAACAATTACCTAATAGTGAAGTCCACTCTTCTAAACTATTGTGAAAACTTTTAATGTTGATCCGGCCCACCAGCCGTGTATCTTTTTCATTGTTTTTAGATAAAGACTATTCTCAGAGTTTGGCCAACAGACAAAAACATGAACAAAATAGAGTACAAGATGATTAAATGATTGTCAAGAGAGTGTTTAAACTGAGCTTGTGATGCACTTTGGAGCTTTTTTCTGGTCTACCTGTGTCACAAAGACACATAATAGCCACTACCTCGACTTTTAAAATGAGTCTTACCATCTTCTGTTATGACTGTTACACTTAATACAAACCCATCTACTACACTAAAGTTAGACATTAAAAATCATGGATGTCATGGATGTGGTATTTTCATCGTATGCATCTCTAAACAGTACTTCAATAAATAAACCGCTGTTGATAAGTCGTTCATTTAAGTGAGAGGCGGGATGATTTTGACCGTTTAAGTCATTCATTGTGCTTAAGGTCTGATCCGGAAAACACACTAAAACCGTAACTGCGCTTTGTCGCGTCTACATAACCCATTCTTCTTTAAGAAAACACGAGGCGAACAGTTTCTGACATCTATTAATTCACTTCATTTTTTTCACCACCGTAAATGTTTTGTTTAGCATACATGTTAGTTTTAGTCAGTTACATAGGTGCCATGCATGAAGTTTATAGTTATTTTAAATAATTATGATAGAGTTACAGGTTTAGGTTAGTGGGGTGCCTGTAAACGTTGAAAACTTCGAGCATCGGAGACGACGGTGTTACTCAAATCGCACATAGCGTTATCTTTTAACAAAAACTATCGTATTACGCGTTACTAAGACAAAATCTGTAACAGCATTCATTAATATGTTGAAATGAAAATAAACATACAAAACTTTATAATGACCGTATAGCCTAACACCCATAGACAAATGTTTGTTCTAACGCTATCGCCCTAAAATTGCGAGATTTCTTGACTTCGCTAGATCTCATCACGCCGCAGCGAACTGTAAACTACAGACTTTCTCATCGCATTACGCTAAGAAACTGCACATGGTTAAAGCTATTACACTGTCTAAAGTTGTTAATGTACAAGCACAGTAAATTATTTCTACAAAAAAATATCTTTGCACTACTGTTGTTGCGTATAACAATCAACAATACTTTTGCACACACTTATTCGACTGTATTTATTACCGCCGTTCTCACGTTCCTGCTGTTCATAATGTATATACAATCCCTGCATTGCATTCATATTTATATTCTGTATATACTCTGATCGATATTGTATATAGCAACTACACTGTATATCATAGATTTACTTACTCTGCACTTTTATGTATATAAAACACTATATTCTTGCACTTCTGGTTAGATGCTAACTGCATTTCATTAGCTCTGTACTTGTAATCTGCATAATGACAATAAAGTTGAATCTAAACATGTACAATCTTCCAGGACTTTGCTCATTCTTTCTGTTTAAATTTGTTTAAACGGACTTTCGCATTCTTATCGTATTTTCAGCAACTAAGTGTAATTCCTAGGCCTCGCGGATTGTTTTCTAGTTTTGCCGTCAACCTCTTTGTTCATACGCAGCAGATCTCTGTGAATCTGCTCGATTTTATAAAATATTTTATCTTTTACGTTATATCATTATACTAACCTAGTTTATATCAGATACAAGTTTGTTTCTTCATATTTCTCTTACATCTACCCCAGTTAGAGTATCCGCGACTGTATACTCATTTGTTAGTCTCTTCGGACATGTGCTAAATCATTAAAAATATGAACTCTGAGAAAGAATATCCGGTGAAGGGACTAAAACTTTTATTTCAACAAAACAGCGTTGAATTTACAATGAAGTAATGAAGAAAGTGATCGAATTGTTATTACAAACAATAGGGATGACATGACATCACAAGTTTTCTAGCCAGAAAAGAAAATCTCGGCAGGCCCTCAAGTTTTGTTCTACTATGAAATTGACGACGGTTTCAATAATTTCAGGTATCGCGAAACCATAATGTTTAGCGACTAACATCACACACAAATCCGTTATGCACATACACAGACAGAGAGTCTCGTTAATGTACATCTCGTCGCTACATTTGGCCGTCACATACAGAATTTTTCTGGTCGTTACACAAATCGGCGTCTTGCTGGTCGTATACAAGCTCGTCAAATCGGGCCACGGATTAATTTTCAGTCTTCTTACAATGTCCATTTCTTTCTTGAGATTTGTTACTCGCTTGGAATCCGTCGTATAATCATGATTTGGATCAGACGCATCGTCTATGATTTTACGCATCAGATCAATCATTTGCTCTCTGTAACATTGTTTAAACATAGAGTCTATGTTGGCTTTTACAGGACACATCTTTCCTTCGGCACAGCCGCACTCCACTCACTCATCCACAGCAGCGATGGTAGTGGCGGACATCCTTTTCAGAATTTGTTCCAAGACGTAAACCGAGCGTTTTTAAAATCCACGATGATCAATTCCACGACGATCCAGTGTTTTTTTTTAAAATGGTTCAGATCCGTCGAAGTCACCTTTACCTTCATTTATCACCTTTATTTATAGTGCTTTAAACAAAATACATTGCGCCAAAGCACTGAACAACATTCATTTGGAAAACAGTGTCTCAAGTAAATCTATGATATACAGTGTAGTTGCTATATACAATATCGATCAGAGTATATACAGAATATAAATATGAATGCAATGCAGGGATTGTATATACATTATGAACAGCAGGAACGTGAGAACGGCGGTAATAAATACAGTCGAATAAGTGTGTGCAAAAGTATTGTTGAACGATGTATTATACGCAACAACAGTAGTGCAATGATATTTTTTGTAGAAATAATTTACTGTGCTTGTACATTAACAACTTTAGACAGTGTAATAGCTTTAACCATGTGCAGTTTCTTAGCGTAATGCGATGAGAAAGTCTGTAGTTTACAGTTCGCTGCGGCGTGATGAGATCTAGCGAAGTCAAGAAATCTCGCAATTTTAGGGCGATAGCGTTAGAACAAACATTTGTCTATGGGTGTTAGGCTATACGGTCATTATAAAGTTTTGTATGTTTATTTTCATTTCAACATATTAATGAACGCTGTTACAGATTTTGTCTTAGTAACGCGTAATACGATAGTTTTTGTTAAAAGATAACGCTATGTGCGATTTGAGTAACACCGTCGTCTCCGATGCTCGAAGTTTTCAACGTTTACAGGCACCCCACTAACCTAAACCTGTAACTCTATCATAATTATTTAAAATAACTATAAACTTCATGCATGGCACCTATGTAACTGACTAAAACTAACATGTATGCTAAACAAAACATTTACGGTGGTGAAAAAAATGAAGTGAATTAATAGATGTCAGAAACTGTTCGCCTCGTGTTTTCTTAAAGAAGAATGGGTTATGTAGACGCGACAAAGCGCAGTTACGGTTTTAGTGTGTTTTCCGGATCAGACCTTAAGCACAATGAATGACTTAAAGGGTCAAAATCATCCCGCCTCTCACTTAAATGAACGACTTATCAACAGCGGTTTATTTATTGAAGTACTGTTTAGAGATGCATACGATGAAAATACCACATCCATGACATCCATGATTTTTAATGTCTAACTTTAGTGTAGTAGATGGGTTTGTATTAAGTGTAACAGTCAAAACAGAAGATGGTAAGACTCATTTTAAAAGTCGAGGTAGTGGCTATTATGTGTCTTTGTGACACAGGTAGACCAGAAAAAAGCTCCAAAGTGCATCACAAGCTCAGTTTAAACACTCTCTTGACAATCATTTAATCATCTTGTACTCTATTTTGTTCATGTTTTTGTCTGTTGGCCAAACTCTGAGAATAGTCTTTATCTAAAAACAATGAAAAAGATACTCGGCTGGTGGGCCGGATCAACATTAAAAGTTTTCACAATAGTTTAGAAGAGTGGACTTCACTATTAGGTAATTGTTATTCCGATACACATTTCCTGTATAAAAGACTATATCAATAAGCTTTTCAGGTGAATGTAGTGCAATCTTATGGATCTTAAACGTAATCACGTTACAACAAGGCGACATAGTCCCTCTAGCAAATCCGTCAAAAGTGGACAAAGCAGAAAAATCTCAGCGCACGGCAGATGATAATGCTTATGACCGAAGGAGAGTACACATAGGCCTACTCTTTAATGTCGAGCGGAGATGTTGAAACAATGTGAACATGGTCATCAGCTATATGAACAAGAGCTCTAGATGTAGGGGCGATATTTTTATGCCGTAGAAATTCCTATGAACAGGCAGTGTATGTTTGAAAACTGCAAAACAACGTGTCAACAGATCGGTCGACTATCTCAATTTTTTTCACAATCACAATTTTTGTCTTATGTGCTCATTACATCTAAAATCACTGAATTATGAAATGCAAAAGTGTGTACGGCATTTTTCTATAACCGTTACAAAAGTGAGAACGTCGTAGTTCTCAAATGTGTTTGTATTACAACGGTAGCCCATCTAACAAACCTGGAGAAGTGGAGAAGCAAAGATGTTTAGCACATACACACGTACACAAGAGATGTTGCTTTATTTGAATCGAAGAAGATGGCCGTAGGAACTGATAACATTCTTTAATGTCGTCGTGTCGTGTTTTGTCAAAATAATAAAAAAGTTTGGGCAAATGTTTAATAATATTTCTTAAATGAATAGAATACGCTCACCCCGCTCTCTTTCCCACGCGAGAGTTAGCATGGACTTACAGGAGTCTTAAAAATAAAAATGTGAATTGTGTCATCGGCTATCCGAACACGATGACTAAATCTAACGGAGTAATAAAAATATAATTTACAAATCAACATTTAACAAAAAAAAAATACTTTAACAATATTGTATTCTGAATTGTATATGCGTTGTAAACGTTAAGTTTTCTTGCTATACTCTCTTTCTTAGTGATTTGGTCGCTCGAATACACGAAAGGTTAGGATAGAAAGGATAAAATGTATCTCACAAGAGTGTGGAAACTTTAACGAGTGTACCGTTTGATTTGTTTAAGTTGTAATAGTTTTAAGTGTAAAACAGCTAGACTTCATTTTTGCTTCGATGCTTCATGCGATCACACTTTTGGACAGACACAAAGTTGAGCTAAAAGAAATATCTCAAAGAGAAAAAACTGTTACTTAATTCTTAATTTTCATTTATTCCTATTATGATGACGCCGCACAAAGATCGCATAAAAACGTAGGATCCGACAAACAAATTGTGAACGGACCTCCGAAATCTTGATACGGCCAAATCTCGAGGTGTAAGAAAAATGTGATTTACAAAACTGTGAATTGTGATTCTTAGATGTGAAACACCCTTGACATGATCTGTTGGCATCTACAAAACAGTCAAAGTGTATGTTTTCTGTTCTAGGTAAGAACATTTACACCGAGTGTTATAGGCCGGGTAAATAATTTGAAAATAGTATTTCTGTCGAATGAGAAAAGTTCAGCGTACATTTAAAAAATTTTCTGATGTAGAAATTATGTTTCTGCCAAACACATCCAAAGAGAAAGTTTTCTACTCGTGTGAGAAAAGCACTCGGGTGGATAAATTACATGAAGAGACGATTTGTCGTCGGTTATTTAAAAAAATAAGACGATAGACGGTGTGCCTTGCTTTAGTGACACACAATGTGTTTAAACACGTTTCAAATTGTAGTTGTAATTATTTTAGTGACTTTAAGCAAGATGTATATTTGTTATTTTACAGTACGCATACAATCTACATGATAGAAGGATGGGGATACAGTAAAATACAACTATAAACTTTAAGAAAAGTTAACTTTCATTAGACTATTGTAAAGGGATCTTACAGTAGGCTAAATGAAAAGCACTATGTAATAAGGCTGAAGGGCAAACAACTGATGGAAAACACGTTGGGGGGATACTGTCGGTTAAATATATTGTTTTAAATAAGGATTTAAATACAAAAGTAAGTACTTTTAATACAAAACATATAAAATAGAACTACAGCCTGTTAGATGTACAGGCGGTCATTTTTATATTTTTGCTTTTAAATGGAGGTATTTTGGGACGGCTAAGCAGAGGGCCTGCAAATGTCTTTCCTGCTCTGTGTCTGAAAGTATCGTGGATATGTGAAAGGTTTACGACCGTAGCAACGCACATAAATTACATCTCTATGACGTGTGGGTCTTTCCTGAACCATCTTTAATGGTTGAATAGCATCGAGGGTCTTTCTTCTAAAAGATAAAACAACTTCATCTAAACTTCACAGTCTATACTGTGACAAACAAACGAGCTCCTCAGTATAGATTTAAAGCTAAATCAATATTTTTTATTTTTTATTTTTAAAACATACAGAAAGACTTTGGCATCATGTTTCATATTGTGTGTGTGTGTGTGTGTGTGTGTGAGAGAGAGAGAGAGAGAGAGAGGGAGAGAGGGAGAGAGAGAGAGTGTGTGTGAGAGAGAGGGAGAGAGAGGGAGAGAGAGAGAGTGTGTGTGAGGGAGAGAGAGAGAGAGAGATGGTATGAAAACTTTGAAGATGGTGCTAAAAATAAGAACTTTAAAGAATCTAAAGTGATTAATGCATGACGCATCTAATATAATATAATCATATATATGATATGATATAATATGATATAAATAATTTTTTATTATATAATATTATATAAAATATTTTAGGTAATACATATCATCATTTTGTTGAATTAAGAATCAACAGACATCAGATGTACTGGGGGTACTGATTATTAAAAACATTACATTAATGTTAGCTTTGAAATAATGTACACCATTCTATGTACACCATTCTATCCATTCTAATGTACACTTTGATCATGCGGTCTGGAACTCCACCCTCGCCTGCGCGGGGTGTGTGTGAAGCAGCCCCTCAGGTCTCACATACATTTCACTACAAAACCTGTGAGATTCTGTTTATGATTTAATCATTTTTATTTTATTTTTTAAGTCGTATTATTTTATTTTGGGGATATTTCATTCATGTTTGGACATCTCTCACCGGTCTAAAAATGTAAGGGATAAATTTTTATATGTATCATCAGAAATGTTTATTGTATATATACTATGCTATCACATTTAAAATAAGTTATCTTTAAAAAAAAAAGAAGAGTATGGTGTGTTTTATAAGTTTGATTAACTTAAATGTTGAATACCTTTTTTTGTTTAATGAATTGCTTTAGTAGCCTGATGTCATTATATAATTATTTATTTTCATATTCTTTAACCCCTGGAGTCTGAGTGGGTTTTGGGGACTGGAGATATTTTGACACCCCTCAGACGTTGGTGTTTTTCATTATCCTAAAACGTATTAGTGGCTAAAAGTCTGAATATCCCATAATATGTGATCAGCATGATTGTACATGTCTGTAATTTTGAGAAGGCTGCGTTTATGATTAGTTTTTGTTTAAAATATGTTTAAAATGTGTTTGTATATGTTGTATAAGTATTGATTGAATATATGATAAAAAAAAATGTATGATACAATTATTTGTTTTGGTTTAGTAACATGTCTGTTACTGCGATGTGTTTTATAAAAACGATGAATACTTGTTTAAAATGTATGTTCCGGTTTAGTAACATGCCGTCATATATAATTTAATATTGTTTAAAATAGAGATAAGTCTCTTTTTAACTTGATATGTCCACGCGTATGTCCGCTTGTTTATATGGTTTATCAGAATACAAATTTGTACAGCGCCGTGGATATTATAGTGGTATAACAAGGTACGCGTGGCTTATGATGAAATTTATAGGCTAGTCATAATTCAGATCGCTTAAAAGTGTACGTGCATGCAGCATTTTATTGTATGGTGGTACTGTAGGTGTACGGTTAAAATAAATAATTAAACAGCTTTTTGAAAAAGATATGATCTAAAGATGGATATAAAAGGTTTTAAATATAATATAGAAAATGTCTTGCAACAAATAATGTGAAATGAATTTAACAGAATTGTGTCAATGACATGTCCGGGTTCCTCAATAGACCATATTCTTCATTCTGTTCAATTATATATTTTTTCCCCGATCCTGGTAAAATGTATATTTTTAGTGATGAACAAAACTAATGTAAATGTTTTGTTTTATATTGTTTGTGAATGTATAATGTGTTTATATTCATTAAAAGAAGAAAATAAGACTTGGAGACGAATGTGTGTACACAGGCATTAGAGGGAGAGAGAGGGAGAGAGAGAGGGGTACAAGAGATGCTAGCCGCGCACCAACCGTAATTCATTGGTGAACCGTCAGAAAACTGTCAAAAACATGGTACTCCCGCGTGAGATATGTTTGGTTTTAATTAAAAAATGGCTTTGAAGATATTATGATTTTTTAGTAAATTCCGACGAGTGTGCACTGTGGCGTGCAAACACAGACACTGGATCAAAGGTGTGTGAAAATACCTCCTTTCTGCTCTCAAAAAAAAAAAAAAAAAAACATTGGATCTTGTTTATCTGAAACAGTCGGTTTCAGTATATTTTTTATACAGTTTAATTTATAACCTTTTTTAAAAGAACAGAATGTTTTTTCAACCTTGGTTAAATCGCTTTACATTATATAAATTATATAATGTTTTATATATAAATGTGAAATAACTAAAATGTGTTTTAGATTATATAAATTATAAAATGTTTTATATATAAATGTGAAATAACTAAAATGTGTTTTAGATTATATAAATTATGTAATGTTTTATATTTATAAATGTGAAATAATTAAAATGTGTTTTAGATTATATACATTATATAACTGAAATGTTTTTCAACCTTTAATTGTTATATATATATATATATATATATATATATATATATATATATATATATATATATATATATATATATATAAATTATAGGATGTTTTATATATATATATATATATATATATATATATATATATATATATATATATATATATATAAATGTAGAACAGACCGACCCCATTTATACACTGCTCATAAACGTAATGGGAGGGGGAGAAGCCGTATATCCACACACACACACACACACACACACACACACACACACAGACACATAACCTTATAACTGGGATAAAGTTCAAACAAGCTAACTGACACAGAGTTCAAACAAACTGGGATAAAGTTCAAACAAGCTAACTGACACAACTTCAAACAACTTCTGTCAAAACCACATGATCGATGATTGGGGAGTCTTTCATATACCGTTTTAATTTAGAACTAACAGGTCACTAGGGTAAAACTTTCTGTCAAGAACGCATGATCGATGCGTGGGAAGGTCATAGGTTAACCCTTGATCTCATTTGTTCCGCCCATCCATCATAAGGTTACCGGAAGTTCAACCTGTCAAAAGGTCAAAGGTCAAAGTCCTAAATCATCTTGACAGAAGCTATAGAATATATACTACTCTAGTGTATCCCAAATTTTTCAACATGAACATTTTAATATAACATTATAGTCATTATGGCCTTTAGAAAAATGTTTTTTTGAGGAGGTGGGGTAGTGCACAATAGGCCCTTGTGGCACGGCCCAAGCTTTTGTTATTAATGGCATTTTTTTCCTTACATTTCTTTTACTTTTATACTTTAAGTAGTTTTTTAAACCAGTACTTTTACACTTTTACTTGAGTAAAAAGCTTTAGTTGATACTTCAACTTCTACAAAAGTCTTTTTAAACCCTAGTATCTATACTTCTACTTGAGTAATGAATGCCAATACTTTTGACACCACTAAGAGCTTCTTAAAATAAATATTCCTGCGAATGCACACAATCCACCCATTAGAACACACTAAGAGAAAAATCCAGGGGTTTTTGAGCCGTGTATGTGTGCAAAATGCAATATTTGACATCGCGAAGGGAAAAAAAAGTCACATGACAGCCGCGTTTGGGGCGAGATCAGACAAATAAATAGGCTACACATTTCATTCACTCTGACAAGCTAAATCAACATATGTTATCATTACCGGGTCAGATATCTCATTAATAAATTATGTCTCTGACCAAAGAACAGAGAGAAAGACGAGAGAGAAATGAGCACTTCATCAGCATTTTTTAAGAGCTTCCAAAAATAATATCACAGCACTAGTCCACCCATTAGAACACAACAAGAGCAGAATTCGGGTGTTTTTGAACTGTTTATGTGGGCAAAATGAAATATAATTTGACAGCGTGATACAGCTTATGAATACTTGATGTCTGGGCAGAGAGAAGTCAGAAAGACAAGAGAAGAATCACGGCTGCTCAGCTCAGGCTGTCTCCACGGAGCTCACAACGAGCGAATTTATTCTTATTTAAGACCTTTTATAATAAATTATATCGGCGATTGCACGCAATCCACACGTTAGAACACACCAATAGCTGAATTCAGATGTTTCTGAACTGTTTAAAGTAATAACATGATATATTCGCGGCAGCCAAATGTCCGCGAGCTCGCGATGTATTTCTCTGAACAAGTCTAAATAGAGCATTCACAGCCTTTCACATTAAAACCCTGCAGCGAAACGGCACAAAACAATTAGAAGAATATATTATACACATGAAAATGAGTGTTTATATGTGCTTGTGAGATTTTATCTGTCAGGCTGAAGTTCTTAACGTCACATCAATTGCTATCCATCGTCACAACATGATAAAGTCATTTATATATATTTTTAAGAGCTTCTTAAGATATTAATGCACACAATCCACTCATTAGAACAAAACAAGACCAAAATCCAGGTGTTTGTTGAGCCGTGCAAAACGAAATATCATTTGACATCGAGGGGAAAAAAGTAACTGTAACTCCATGAATACTCAACGAAGAGATAGAGATATATCTATAGAAAGCTTGACATGTCTACTTTTAAACCAAACAAGTGCTGCCGAACAAATATTCTGTGATAAAGTAATCCATATCAAAACAAGGCAATGTCCTTTTTTCACGTCTAATGTATGGAAGGCCAAGAGGGTCAAATACACGTGAATTTTAACGTGTCTCTGTGAAGGGTCTACTTTTTTTGGATACAAACATAATAACAACAAAACTTTGGGCACTTATAAAATAAAGATAACAAACAAGGTGTGCTGTCTGCAGCCTTGGTCTGCGCTGATCTTCATTTACAAACACGTCACTAAAATGAACTGTAACTCCATGAATACTCAACGAAGAGACATGAGAGATATATCTATAGAAAGCTTGACATGTCTACTTTTAAACTAAACAAGTGCACCCGAACAAATATTCTGTGATAAAGTAATCCATATCAAAACAAAGCGATGTCCTTTTTTCACGTCTCCTCTCATTATATCTAATGTGTATGGAAGGCCAAGAGGGTCAAATATACGTGAATTTTAACGCGTCAACAACACGTTAAATACGTGTATTTCATGCGTAGACAACACGTATTTAATATTATTTATTTATCGGCGCTGCACAACATGGTAAAGTCATTTATAATTTTTTTTAAGAGCTTCTTAAAATACTATATTACTCCAATGTTATATCCAATATTATTTAACGTGTTCACTGTAAAACTTTTCACTGTAAATTTACAGTAAAATACTGGCAGCTGGGTTGCCAGCCACATACTGTATTTTTACAGAACTAGTACTGTAATCAAAATTTACAGTACTAGTTCTGTAAACCGTTGTACTGTAAATTTACAGTAAAATACTGGCAGCTGGGTTGCCAGCCACATACTGTATTTTTACAGAACTAGTACTGTAATCAGAATTTACAGTACTAGTTCTGTAAACCGTTGTACTGTAAATTTACAGTAAAATACTGGCAGGTGGGTTCCTAAATTTACTGTACTGCACTGTAATTACAAAATACACATACCACAAAATTTTACGGAATTATACTGTCTACAGCAAAAAAAAAAAAAAACTTTTTTTACAGGGAAAACATTATACTCTGAACTTTAAACAAGAAAACAGAAACCAACAACATTATCTGGGTTTTAAAACATTTATTTTAAAAGCAATGACCAGACATTTGCCTTTTGTAAACACATTTGGCGGAAATGCAATCAGTTTTATTATTATTTTTTTTTTACATTTAAAATGTTAGTTGGACACTTAACACTTTATAATATAGTAATCTTGTTATCCTTTAACATTTTTTTTTTATTCAGATATTTAAAGAATAGAGCTTAAAAATGGCAGTTGTATTATATAAATGGAATTAATGATGCAGTAATCATAATCACTTTTAATGTACTTTCTGACAGGATCTAAACAAAGTTCCATTCAAAATCTGAAAGTTTTCGCAGAAGTGAGGAAACTGGTGGGCTTACAGTGGCGTTCTTTTTTTGCACAACTTGGCCAGTTTTCTTTGAAGTCACTTTTCCTTTTTTTTTGCCTTGGTCCACGTTCAGGATTGATGTCAACAAAGCGTCTAAAATGCAGAAAAGAGGAAAAAAACAATGAAATATTATAGACTGTGCATATAGTGATAGAGAGAGAGAGAGAGAAATTTAACGACTGTTCACCCAGCTTATATTAACATAATAATCCCTTCATCAGGTACTGGATCAGGGCCTACCAGAGTATCTGTTGAAATGCAGCCATAAACCCTGTTTATGTAGAGCACACATTGCCGAATCCAGTCCAAACATTTGTGACTTCATTAATATAACTAAATTTCAACCTAGGGTCCTTTGCACCATGACCTTGAGCCAAATACTAAGTTGTCCAAAAAACTTTTTCAGCAACACCGGTTGATTGCGCAAGTCCTTACAAACTTTTACCAAATCATGTAAGTGAACTCCACGTCTTTGTTAGCGGTAGCATTCGCCATCAGGCAATTGTTATTTAATAAACTCCTGATGAGGGAAGTCGTGGCCTAATGGTTAGAGAGTCGGACTCCCAATCGAAAGGTTGCGAGATCGAGTCCTGGGCTGGCAGGAATTGTGGGGTGGGGGTAGTGCATGAACAGTTCTCTCTCCACCTTCAATAACACGACTTAGGTGCCCTTGAGCAAGGCATCGAACCCCCAACTGCTCCCCGGGTGCCGCAGCATAAATGGCTGCCCACTGCTCCGGGTGTGTGTTCACAGTGTGTGTGTGTTCACTGCTCTGTGTGTGTGTGCACTTTGGATGGGTTAAATGCAGAGCACAAATTCTGAGTACGGGTCACCATACTTGGCTGAATGTCACGTCACTTTCACTTTCATGTACTTACAAACCTTCCAATCCCTCGTTTTAGGAGTACATAACCTATTTGTACTACTGTAGAAGTTTGGTACCCTTCTGGTCATCATTATTACTGGGGTAATTTACTAGACACAACTTTTGGAAAAGGCTTCTTGGGAGGGTGGGGGGGGGGGGGGGTCGGGTGTTTGGCTCATTGTCATGGTGAAAATGACCCTAGGTTGATTTTACTCAGAACCATCCCTTTAAATACCCTTATTTTACTAAGGCCTAGACATGGCTTAAACAGTAAGTTCACTGAAATATAAAAAATATGTCATATATGACTCACCCTCATGTCGTTCCAAACCTGTAAGACCACAGTTTAAGATATTTTAGATTTAGTCTGAGAGCTCTCAGTCCCTCCATTAAAGCTGTGTGTCCGGTCTACTGTCCATGTCCAGAAAGGTAAGAAAAACATCATCAAAGTAGTCCATGTGACATCAGAGGGTCCGTTAGAATTTGTTGAAGCATCGAAAATACATTTTGGTCCAAAAAAAACAACAATTACGACTTTATTCAACATTGTCTTCTCTTCCGGGTCTGTTGTGAGAGTTCACGGCGCTGCTGACGTGTTTTCTGGTGCGCCCAATAACAAAGATAACACGTCAGCAGCGTCACTGCAGTGTTGTGAACACACTCACAACAGACACGGAAGAGAAGACAATGCTGAATAAAGTCGTAATTTTTGTTATTTTTTGACCAAAATGTATTTTCGATGCTTCAACATATTCTAACTGACCCTCTGATGTCACATGGACTACTTTGAAGATGTTTTTCTTACCTTTCTGGACATAGACAGTATACCGTACACGCAAATTCAATGGTGGGACTGAGAGCTCTCGGACTAAATCTAAAATACCTTAAACTGTGTCCCGAAGATAAATGGAGGTCTTACGGGTTTGGAACGACATGAGGGTGAGTATTAATGACATTATTTACATTTTTCTGTGAACTAACCCTGTAAGCTAAGCCCTGTCTGCACTGCAAAAAAATGCTTTTCTTTTTGCCTGGTTTCCAGTCAAAAAAAAATCCTAAATCAAGATGCATTTACTAGATACGTAAAATTAGATAAGATATAATGTCTTGTTTTCCAAGTGAATAATTCCAAATTAAGTTTTTTTTTCAGACTGGAAACAAGTAAGTAAAGCATGTTTTGCAGTGTGTTAAACCAGATCCATATTGTTATTCCCAGTAGTCAGCTGTACAAAAAGTTAATGAAAAGAAAAATGAAGTCCTTAACAAATACTGTCAAGACAAAGGTTAGTGACAATTCAGTCTAAAACATATATGTCAAATATGCTAATGACTTACCTCTGAACAAACTCAAGGGTGCATGCTGCATCTTCCTGGTACTGTAAATTGAAATTATAGGAGGCAAACAGCGCTGCCAGGCCAGTGATGAAGTTGGGCTGTGCTCCTTCACACACAATTTGACCCTCCAAACTCAACATCCAGCACTGGTTGCTCAGAGATTGACCTTTAATAAAAATAAAAATCAGAATGAAAAAGTAATAATAATATTTAAAATAACTATTGTCGGTTCCAATTTGTTTCTATGTAGTTGTCTATTCATAATTTTACATAACTGTTAAAAGAACTCTGTTCACAGGATACACCATTTCATTTTGCCTTAGTGGACTTTTGGGTAGGGTTCATCAATACAGTAATACTATAATTAAATTTATATTATTTAATCCTATTTAAAGGAATTTTCCCTGGTTAAATGAAAGTAGTGTTAGAGTTAGTTAGCTGGACTAACCACACAATTTTGCTGAACACAGTTGATTCTTTCATACATATGTTGCCAATTAAAATCTGTTTTATATTTCTCATACCATCACCACACTTCCTGAAAAAGTCATACGATATTGAAACAACACCCCACTGCAAAAAAATCCTTTTCTTAGTTACTATTTTGTCTAGTTTCCAGACAAATAACTACAAGTTATTACATCAAGAATAATAAAC
Source organism: Carassius auratus (assembly GCF_003368295.1). Classification (NCBI taxonomy): domain Eukaryota; kingdom Metazoa; phylum Chordata; class Actinopteri; order Cypriniformes; family Cyprinidae; genus Carassius; species Carassius auratus. Next base: position 75,848 of record NW_020526712.1, read on the forward strand.
TAGACAAGTAAAAATTATGTGTTGTTTTCTGAAAATGGTTTACTTAGACTTCTTTTACATCAACTTAATCTTTACCTTGATTTTTCCATGAACAAAGAAGTTTTCTGCATTGGAACTCCAAAATGTCATCTTTTATGTAAACCAAATCATCCAAGCCTTCGACACCTTGGTCCATGAGCTTCTCAACAAGCTGGTTGGTTACATATGGAGATAGGCTTGGCAACACCAACAATACAGCATCTTTCAGGATTTCTTTCATTCCAGACATTATTCTAAAATTGGGAAGGAATGATGAGAGAACAATTACTGACAAGCCACACAATTAATATTCAGGCAGAGGATAGTAATCTAGTAGACTGTCTTGATTTATGCATAGCTAGCCTTGATCTTGTGGTTTCAAGCAATGAACTCCCTGGTCTACAAGACAAAAAGACTGACTTTTCTTTGTGACAAAATACACATTGCTATTGTCATGTACAATAATTAACTGAATGTTCCCAAACATAATTCCCTCATCATTCTTCTGCAAAACTAAATGCATGTTTAAAAAAAAAAAAGAGATTCATCTGCATTATCTGGCAAAAGTGCATTCTCCAACTGCTCTCTGCCATCACCACAATCAAAGAATTCAGACTGTGGATGTGAGTGTTCGGCCTCACCATGCGGCATCTGATTCTGTACTGAAACATTTGACTGATACCAAATTTGAAAACGGAATTTGGAACATGACTATGGATTTTCATGTGCTGGCAAAATGCTGACAACGATTCAAAAGTACAATCGCAGAACTGACACCATGGCATTTTTGCACGTGGACTATACACTAACGTACTGAAGCACTTAATAGCACTGGATTTTTCATCAGATTGTAAAACCTGAAACAAAGAAAAAAAATAGCAGATCATCCAAATGACATGGTAAATCACTCGGTGGAACGAGTGATTTTTAGTTTCGTGATTTTATTTTATGTAACTTGTTTATATATATACACACACACACACACACACACAAGTAGGTCATGCAAATGAAATGGTATGCTGCTTGTGTGAAATTTCGAAGTTAAGTTAACGTTAGTTACTTGGTAAAGATCGAAGGAGTGCGTTTTTTTTTCGCGTTACAAAACCACGTTCGCAAAATCAAACTTATTCGTGCAACTTAAACCGAACACAATAAATAAATAAAAATAGATTGGCTTACCGTATCAGTCAGTTGAAGTCTTCTCAAGCTCTAAAATCCACTTTTGCTCACAAATGCATGACCGATTCTTCCTCCCATCTTCATGAAGTTCATGAGACTTAACCGTTTCTGCTGCGTCACAGGCAACTCATATTTGAAAGACGCAGACAAATGCTTACACGAAACGAAGCTCACACGAACCAAAAAGCTTAAAGATTAATTGCAAACTCACAAAAACTCACACAGTTGGCACATCAGTTGGCGTCAGGTCTCATCTGAATTTGAGCGCGAAATTAAAATCAATCCCAAAATGCAATGCATTTACAGTCTGATACTGTATTACAAATTTATCGGGAAGAAAACAGAAATGTGCTGTATATTTACAGCTGTTCTGTAAATTATACAGCCTTATACTGTATTATGGAAATACAGTACAATTCTGTAAGAAATTCGCTGTAAATTTACAGCAAAGGGTTACAGTGTAGTGTTGTTTACAAGTGAAAAATCAGCAGGTATTTAACATGTATTTCACGTGAAATACACTGAAGTACACCTTAAAAATCAGTTTGAAGAGGTCAATGTCATTGGCTGCTGAGGACTTGGGTCAAACCACTTCTGTGAGCTTAGTGGTTGGGGTGTACCATTCATAGACAGGCAACCACCATTTAACATGCTATAGATCACCTTATTCAGCCTTATTATTTAGTCTTTTTTCTTTTCTGTTTTGTATAGCCTATAGAAATAATATATTTAAGTTTCAGTTTTATGAAATATTAATTTTTTAATAAATATTAATTAAAATTTTGTGGTGATAGTATAACGTTTATAAAAGTTACAGTATTTTGTAAAGAAACAGGACTTTTTGTTTAGCTCTTGACTCACCGAAGTATACTATATATAGTGTCCCTTCTTTAATTTTTCAGTAGTGTGATAACTTAAAATATGTTGTCAGTACTATTAAAATTGATTATGGTTTTTGCATGACTTATTTCGCATTCAGCTAGACAACCCTGTCGTAGCTGTTATCATAGCCTAGGCTTTTTATTAAAAAAGAAAACAGCAAGGGACCATGGAAAAAGACTGTTGCAGGTGTATTTTTTATGGTATTATTATTTTTTATTTTTTAAACACTTTAAAGAATGTTGGGCACACAAGTACTGTGGCTCTTTTGCCCAATGGCCAAGATGGCCAAGCCAACATCAAAGTTAGTTCACTAACTTTTAATTCTAGTTATTATTATTCTTCTGAGAAAAAATTCTAAACGCTACTCCTCCTAGGGCTTTAAAGCCACAAGCCCCAAACTCGGCAGACACCTGCGGGATAGAGCGGTGGTGTGTGCTATATCTTTTCAGAGTGATCAGACTTAAAGTTTTTTTGTTATTAATTTTTAAATGTCAAAATTCATTACCCATAGACTTACATTGTCTGAGAAAAATTGCGCCCCTACAGTTGCAATGAGATTTAGGGTAGGAGTCGGGTTTCGTTTCACTTTTAAACCGGTTAAATACAAATACAAGTAAATAATAACATTTCCTTCAAACTGACAAGCTAAACCAATATATCTGATTAGTTCAGGGGTTAGGGCTCATTAATAATTGATTTCTGGGCAGAGAGCAGTCAGAAAGACGAGAGAAGAATCACGGCTGCTCATCTCATGCTGTCTCCACGGAGCTCACAACGAGCGAATTTAATCTTATTTAAGACCTTTAAAAACGGCGATTGCACGCAATCCACACGTTAGAACACACCAACAGCTAAATTCAGATGTTTCTGAACTGTATAAAGTAATAACATGATATATTCACGGCAGCTGCCCGCGAGCTCGCGATGTATTTCTCTGAACACTTGGAAGTCCACAGAAAAATTACAGCCTTTCACATTAAAACACTGCAGCGAAACGGCACAAAACAATTAGAATAATATATTATACACATGAAAATGAGTGTTTATATGTGCTTATGAGATGTTCTCTGTCGGACTGAACGTCACAGCGATTGCTCAGTGTTGCATGACATGGTAAAGCAGGGAGCTACACTGCGACAAAAATGATCGCATATGCATCACTGATTATTTTTGTACCTGCTTATGTGTTATGCTATGATTTAATATGAGCATTTATTAAAACAGAAATGTGTATTTTAAGAATACGTTTTATAACGTGCTCCGAGCATTCAACACATCAAGTTGGCTTCAAGAGATTTCAAAAATAATATCACAGCACTAATCCACCCATTAGAACACAACAAGAGCAGAATTGAGGTGTTTTTGATATGTTTATGTGTGCAAAATGACATATAATTTGACAGCGTGATACAGCTTATGAATACTGGAAGGAAAAAAGTCACGACAGCCTTTTAACTCTGGAGTCGATTAACGCATATACGCGTTTTGAGTCATTTTCTGCTGATAACCCTGACAATTACTTAAATTACATTTTCAGTTTTAATCGTACAGATAAGAGCAATACATCAATTGAATCTGTAAAGGGTCCACTTTTTTGTATAAAAACATAATAACAACAAAACTTTGTGCACTTATAAAATAAAGATAACAAACAAGGTGTGCTGTCTCCAGCCTTGGTCTGCGCTGATGTTCATTTACAAACACGTCATTAAAATGAACTTTAACTCCATGAATACTCAATGAAGAGACATGAGATATATATCTATAGCAAGCTTGACATGTCTACTTTTAAACCAAACAAGTGCTGCCGAACAAATATTCTGTGATGAAGTAATCCATATCAAAACAACGCGATATCCTTTTTTCACGTCTAATGTGAATGGAAGGCCAAGAGGGTCAAATATACACGTTAATTTTAACGTGTCTCTGTAAAGGGTCTATTTTTTTGGATGCAAACATAATAACAACAAAACTTTGGGCACTTATAAAATAAAGATAACAAACAAGGTGTGCTGTCTGCAGCCTTGGTCTGCCCTGATCTTCATTTACAAACGCGTCATATGAACTGTAACTCCATGAATACTCAACGAAGAGACATGAGAGATATATCTATAGAAAGCTTGACATGTCTACTTTTAAACCAAATAAGTGCTGCCGAACAAATATTCTGTGATAAAGTAATCCATATCAAAACAACGCAATGTCCTTTTTTTAACGTCTAATGTGTATGGAAGGCCAAGGGGGTCAAATGCACGTGAATTTTAATGCGTCAACAACACGTTAAATACGTGTATTTCATGCGTAGACAACACGTATTTAATATTATTTATTTATCGGCGGTGCACAACATGGTGAAGTCATTTATATATATTTTTAAGAGCTTCTTAAAATACTATATTACTCCGATATTATATCCAATATTATTTAACGCTTTAAATACGTGTTGTTTACACGTGAAAAATCAGCGGGTATTTAACGTGTATTTCACGTGTTAAATACACGTGAAATACACGTGAAGTACAGGTTAAAAATCAGTTTGAAGAGGTCAATGTGATTGGCTGCTGAGGACTTGGGTCAAACCACTTCTGTGAGCTTAGAGGGGTGTACCATTCATAGACAAGCAACCACCATTTAGCATGCAGCTTATTCAGCCTTATTATTTAGTCTTTTTTCTTTTCTGTTTTGTATAGTCTATAGAAATAATATATTTAAGTTTCAGTTTTATGAAATATTTATTTATTAGGAGGTATTTAGGAGATTATGGTTTTTGCATGACTTATTTCGCATTCAGCTAGACAACCCTGTCGTAGCTGTTATCATAGCCTAGGCTTTTTATTAAAAAAGAAAACGGCAAGGGACCATGGAAAAACACTGTTGCAGGTGTATTTTTTTATGGTATTTTTTTTGCAGCGGGACACCTCAAGAATGTTGGTCACACAAGTACTGTGGCTCTTTTGCCCCATGGCCAAGATGGCCAAGCCAACATCAAAGTTAGTTCACTAACTTTTAATTATGTTGGCTTCAAGCCAACATACTGTTATGCTATTTAAACTTATTTTTATTTTTTTTATTATTATTATTCTTCTGAGACAGAATTCTAAACGCTACTCCTCCTAGGGCTTTAAAGCCACAAGCCCCAAACTCGGCAGACACCTGCGGGATAGAGCGGTGGTGTGTGCTATATCTTTTCAGAGTGATCAGACTTAAAGTTTTTTTTTTATTAATTTTTAAATGTCAAAATTCATTACCCATAGACTTACATTGTCTGAGAAAAATTGCGCCCCTACAGTTGCAATGAGATTTAGGGGCGGAGTCGGGTTTCGTTTCACTTTTAAACCGGTTAAAAATACAAGTAAATAATACAATTTCCTTCAAACTGACAAGCTAAACCAACATATCTGATTAGATCAGGGGTTAGGGCTCATTAATAATTGATTTCTGGGCAGAGAGCAGTCAGAAAGACGAGAGAAGAATCACGGCTGCTCATCTCAGGCTGTCTCCACGGAGCTCACAACGAGCGAATTCATTCTTATTTAAGACCAGGGGCGTCGCACCCGTGGGGGATGTGGGGGTTTTAACACCCCCACTTTTCCCAGTGAGAGGGTTCGACACCCGCACATTTTCTGCAGTTTTTTCCCGCAGTTTTGCACAAACGCCTTACTACAGTCGTTCCTCCGTTTCTCTGACCGCTCTGTGTCTGCGCTCGCCGCGGCTGCCTCCTCCCCCCTCCCTCTCAAACTTGACACCGGCTTTGAGTGTGACCGGCTGATGATTGGCTGTTCTGCCTTAAGTCCCGCCTCTCTTGGGGTGTTATCGGTCAGCTCGTGCTGAGGAGGCGGGAACTTATGGTTATTTACATCTCCCTTTTCCAGGTACTTTGAATGAGTGTTTATGCTTTAGAGGTTTTTAAATAAGCTTGATATGTGTTTGGGAAGATGTTCTGTTAATCGTTTTGTTGACATGTCGAGTGTTTTTGGTATTATATTTCGTTTTTAGACTAATGCTAATTGCTATTATTGGGATATTGTTTGCATACCTGTTGAAGAACTATGAAATAAATGTATATATTATTTTAATGTTTAAAAACAGTAAATTGTTACATTATTTATACCACCAGAGAAAAAGCTTTGTGTGGTCGTTTTTTTCTCCCCTTTTCTGATTTTGCGTTTTTTCTCCCCTTTTCTGATTTTTTTTTTTTCTTTTTTTTTTAATGTAGGATTATTTTTTTCCCAGCCAAACGCTGCAAGGCGGAAATCCCGCACAGTGCCAGAGAACTTTAAGCCCTGCATTTTGTACCCCTCTGTCAATGTTTTCAAAATTTTTATTGTTTATAAACAAACCACATCCATCCCCCACACTTTTGAAAAGCTTGCTACGCCCCTGTTTAAGACCTTTTATAAAACGGCGATTGCACGCAATCCACACGTTAGAACACACCAAGAGCTAAATTCAGATGTTTCTGAACTGTTTAAAGTAATAACATGATATATTCGCGGCAGCCAAATGTCCGCGAGCTCGCGATGTATTTCTCTGAACACTTGAAGTCCACATGACAGCCGCGTTTCGGGGCGAGGTCGGACAAATAAATAGGCTACACATTTCATTCACACTGACAAGCTAAACCAACATATGTTATTATTACCGGGTCAGATCTCATTCATAAATTATGTCTCTGGCCAAAGAACAGCGAGAAAGACGAGAGAGAAATGAGCACTTCATCAGCATTTTTTAAGCGCTTCCAAAAATAATATCACAGCGAATTGCACTAATCCACCCATTAGAACACAACAAGAGCAGAATTCAGGTGTTTTTGAACTGTTTATGTGTGCAAAATGAAATATAATTTGACAGCGTGATACAGCTTATGAATACTTGATGTCTGGGCAGAGAGCAGTCAGAAGAATCAGAGAGAAGAATCACGGCTGCTCAGCTCAGGCTGTCTCCACGGAGCTCACAAAGAGCGAATTTATTCTTATTTAAGACCTTTTATAATTAAATTATATCGACGATTGCACGCAATCCACACGTTAGAACACACCAATAGCTGAATTCAGATGTTTCTGAACTGTTTAAAGTAATAACATGATATATTCGCGGCAGCCAAATGTCCGCGAGCTCACGATGTATTTCTCTGAACAAGTCTAAATAGAGAATTCACAGTCTTTCACATTAAAACCCTGCAGCGAAACGGCACAAAACAATTAGAAGAATATATTATACACATGAAAATGAGTGTTTATATGTGCTTGTGAGATTTTATCTGTCAGGCTGAAGTTCTGAACGTCACATCAATTGCTATCCATCGTCACAACATGGTAAAGTCATTTATATATATATTTTAAGAGCTTCTTAAAATATTAATGCACACAATCCACTCATTAGAACAAAACAAGAGCAAAATCCAGGTGTTTGTTGAGCCGTGCAAAACGAAATATCATTTGACATCGAGGGGAAAAAAGTAACTGTAACTCCATGAATACTCAACGAAGAGACAGAGATATATCTATAGAAAGCTTGACATGTCTACTTTTAAACTAAACAAGTGCTGCCGAACAAATATTCTGTGATAAAGTAATCCATATCAAAACAACGCGATATCCTTTTTTCACGTCTAATGTGTATGGAAGGCCAACAGGGTCAAATATACACGTGAATTTTAACGTGTCTCTGTAAAGGGTCTATTTTTTTTTTGGGATACAAACATAATAGCAACAAAACTTTGGGCACTTATAAAATAAAGATAACAAACAAGTTGTGCTGTCTGCAGCCTTGGTCTGCCCTGATCTTCATTTACAAACGCGTCATTAAAATGAACTGTAACTCCATGAATACTCAACGAAGAGACATGAGAGATATATCTATAGAAAGCTTGACATGTCTACTTTTAAACCAAATAAGTGCTGCCGAACAAATATTCTGTGATAAAGTAATCCATATCAAAACAACGCAATGTCCTTTTAACACGTCTAATGTGTATGGAAGACCAAGAGGGTCAAATACACGTGAATTTTAATTTTTATGCTAAAATCATGCTAGCAACATGCTAGTCGCATGCTAATCATGCTAAAATCATGCTAGCAACATGCTAATCATGCTAAAATCATGCTAGCAACATGCTAGTCGCATGCTAGAAACATGCTAATCATGCTAACAACATGCTAGCGACATGCTAGTAACTTGCTAATCATGCTAGCGACATGCTAGTAACTTGCTAATAATGCTAACGACATGGCTAGTCTCTTGCTAATCATGCTAGAAACATGTTAATCATGCTAGCAACATGTTAGTCACATGCTAATCATGCTAGAAAAATGTTAGAGACATGCTAGTAATTTGCTAATCATGCTAGCGACATGGATAGTCACTTGCTAATTATGCTAGCGACATGCTAGATACCTTGCTAATCATGCTAAGTACATGCTTGTCACATGGTAGTCACTTGCTTGTAATGCTAGCAATATGTTAATCACTGTCATTTTAATACTTCTTAAACTTTTTAATCTTTTTAAACTTTTTAAACTTTTCACATTTTCAAACTTTTCAAACTTTCTAAACTTTTCAAACTTTTCAAACTTTCTGGTCAGGCTTTCTCAAGCCAACTTAAAGTTTGTCTTGACGAACTTTTTTATCTAGTTAAGTTGGCTTGAGAGAGCCAACTTACTGATATTGTATTTAAACTTCTTATTATTATTCTTCTGAGACTAAAACTTTTGACTGCTACTCCTCCTAGAGCTTTAACTCTACAAACTCCAAACTCAGCCCAGCTCTTCAGACTGATCTGAAGTTAGTTGCTATATCTTTTTAGACTGATCGGACTTAGACTTTTCATAAAACTGAAGATTAAAAATCATAAAAACTCCCATAGACTTACATTGAAAAGCCTCTGCTCAACTGAACATTCCGTCAAACTCCAACTGTCAAAAATTCAAATCTAAACACACTGAAGCCCATTAAACTCATAGTCTATGTACTATGTACATATTGTATGTACTATTACTAACCCATTCAAACTCATCTATCATATCATATATATTCATCTATCTATCTATCTATCTATCTATCTATCTATCTATCTATCTATCTATCTATCTATAATCAAACTCTATCTATCTATCTATCTAACTGTTTCTATCTATCTATAATCAACACTGAAGCCCATTAAACTCATAGTCTATGTACTATGTACATATTGTATGTACTATTACTAACCCATTCAAACTCATCTATCATATCATATATATTCATCTATCTATCTATCTATCTATCTATCTATCTATCTATCTATCTATCTATCTATCTATCTATCTATAATCAAACTCTATCTATCTATCTATCTATCTAACTGTTTCTATCTATCTATAATCAAACTCATCTATCTATCTATAATCAAACTCATCTATCTATCTATCTATCTATCTATCTATCTATCTATCTATCTATCTATCTATCTATCTATCTATCTATCTATAATCAAACTCATCTATCTATAATCAAACTCATCTATCTATCTATCTATATTAAAACTAATCTATCTATTTATATTAAAACTAATCTATCTATCTATCTATCTATCTATCTATCTATCTATCTATCTATCTATCTATCTATCTATCTATCTATCAAACTTCTCTATCTATATTAAAACTATCTATCTATCTATCTATCTATCTATCTATCTATCTATCTATCTATCTATCTATCTATCTATCTATCTATCTATCTATCTATCATCAAACTCATCTATCTATCTATCTATCTATCTATCTATCTATCTATCTATCTATCTATCTATCAAACTCATCTATCTATCTATCTATCTATCTATCTATCTATCTATCTATATTCAAACTCATCTATCTATCTATCTATATTCAAACTCATCTATCTATCTATCTATCTATCTATCTATCTATCTATCTATCTATCTATCTATCTATGTATCTATCTATTCAAACTTATCTATCTATCCTAACAACATGCTAGTCATGCTAAAAATCATGCTAGCAACATGCTAGTCGCATGCTAATCATGCTAAAATCATGCTAGCAACATGCTAATCATGCTAAAATCATGCTAGCAACATGCTAGTCATGCTAAAAATCATGCTAGCAACATGCTAGTCGCATGCTAATCATGCTAAAATCATGCTAACAACATGCTAGTCGCCTGCTAATCATGCTAAAATCATGCTAGCAACATGTTAATCATGCTAAAATCATGCTAGCAACATGCTAATCATGCTAAAATCATGCTAGCAACATGCTAATCATGCTAAAATCATGCTAGCAACATGCTAATCATGCTAAAATCATGCTAGCAATATGCTAGTCGCATGCTAATCATGCTAAAATCATGCTAGCAATGTGCTAGTCATGCTAAAAATCATGCTAGCAACATGCTAGTCGCATGCTAATCATGCTAAAATCATGCTAACAACATGCTAGTCGCCTGCTAATCATGCTAAAATCATGCTAGCAACATGTTAATCATGCTAAAATCATGCTAGCAACATGCTAATCATGCTAAAATCATGCTAGCAACATGCTAATCATGCTAAAATCATGCTAGCAATATGCTAGTCGCATGCTAATCATGCTAAAATCATGCTAGCAATGTGCTAGTCATGCTAAAAATCATGCTAGCAACATGCTAGTCGCATGCTAATCATGCTAAAATCATGCTAGCAACATGCTTGGCCAAATCATGCTAAAATCATGCTAGCAACATGCTAATCATGCTTAAATCATGCTAGCAACATGCTAGTCGCATGCTAATCATGCTAAAATCATGCTAACAACATGCTAATCATGCTAAAATCATGCTAGCAACATGCTAGTCGCATGCTAATCATTGCTAAAATCATGCTAGCAACATGCTAATCATGCTAAAATCATGCTAGCAAACATGCTAATCATGCTAAAATCATGCTAGCAACATGCTAGTCCATGCTAAAATCATGCTAGCAACATGCTAGTCGCATGCTAATCATGCTAAAATCATGCCTAGCAACATGTAATCATGCTAAAATCATGCTAGCAACATGCTAATCATGCTAAAATCATGCTAGCAACATGCTAGTCGCATGCTAATCATGCTAAAATCATGCTAGCAACATGCTAATCATGCTAAATCATGCTAGCAACATGCTAATCATGCTAAATCATGCTAGCAACATGCTAATCATGCTAAATCATGCTAGCAACATGCTAGTCGCATGCTAATCATGCTAAAATCATGCTAGCAACAACATGCTAAAATCATGCTAGCAACATGCTAGTCGCATGCTAATCATGCTAAAATCATGCTAGCAACATGCTAATCATGCTAAAATCATGCTAGCAAAAGC
>NW_020526713.1:0-30911 GCF_003368295.1 Carassius auratus
AAATGTTACAAAAGCAACTTTACAGAAAATTATGTTTCTACAATATTTAGTAGTAGCTAGTAGTTTGTGCACATTTGACAGGATTTTAGAAAAAAATAATAATAATAAACAAGACGTAGTCAGCTAGACGATGAACTATCAATATTATTAAGTTATTATTGATTCAGTCACATTTAGCAATAATTGTTAGTTCTGTTTGTTGATTCAAGGTTAGCATCATCTTGGGTCCTCTGAGGGTCAGCATCATCTCTTCTCAGGTGTTCTGGATCCAGACTGGAGCTTGTTAAATCCTAGTTACATCCCGTGGCGAAACATAGAAACAAAATACAGACATCATTAGCATAGCTGCTGATCCAACAAAGTAAAAATTAGTTTAACCCAAGCTAATGAATAAAAATGCAACTTTGAACAGATGCAACTACACTCACAATTAAAAAGATACATTATTCGAATGCTTGGTGAAAGAGATGTGTTTTTAATCTAGATTTAAACAGAAGAGAGTGTGTCTGAACCCCGAACATTATCAGGAAGGCTATTCCAGAGTTTGGGAGCCAAATGTGAGAAAGCTCTACCTCCTTTAGTGGACTTTGCTATCCTAGGAACGAACCAAAAGTCCAGCGTTTTGTGGACCTTTAGGTGCGTGATGGATTGTAACGTGGTAGAAGGCTAGTTAGGTACGCTGGAGCTAAACCATTTAGGGCCTTATATGGTAAGTAATGATAATTTGTAACTGATACGGAAACTTAATAGGTAGCCAGTGCAGAGACTGTAAAATTGGGGTAATATGATCATATTTTTCTTGACCTGGTAAGGACTCTAGCTGCTGCATTTTGGACGACCCTGTAGCTTGTTTATTGAAGAAGCAGGAACAACCACCTAGAAGTGCATTACAATAGTCCAGTCTAGAGGTCATGAATGCATGAACTAGCTTTTCTGCATCAGAAACAGATAACATGTTTCGTAGCTTGGCAATGTTTCTAAGATGGGAAGAATGCAGTTTTTGTAACATTGGAAATATGATTTTCAAAAGACAAATTGCTGTCTAATATAACACCCAGATTTCTGACTGTAGAGGAAGTACAGTAATCCGTCTAGTTGCAGATGTAATCTACAAGAATTCCTGTGTAGCTGTTTTTGGTCCAATAATTAATATCTCTGTCTTATCCCGAATTAATTGGAGAAATATTGTGTGTCATCCAATCTTTTACATTTTTAACACACCTCTGTTAGCTTAGATAATTGGGAAGTTTCATCTGGTCTCGTGAGATATATAGCTGAGTATCATCAGCATAACAGTGGAAGCTAATTCCGTATTTCCTAATAATATACAAGGGGCAACATATATATTGAAAATAGAAGGGGACCTAGGACGGATCCTTGTGGCACTGCCATATTTTACGATGATAATTGAGATGACTCCCCATTTAAAGTAAACAAAATGGTAGCGATCGGACAGGTAGGGATCTAAACCATCTTAGAGCCTGCCCTTGAATACCTGTATAGTTTGTAATCGATCTATGAGTATGTCATGATCTATGGTGTCGAACGCAGCACTAGAATCAAGTAAGACTAGAAATTGAGATGCAGCCTTGGTCTGACGCAAGGAGCAGGTCATTTGTAATTTTAACAAGTGCAGTTTCTGTGCTATGGTGGGGCCTAAAACCTGACTGAAATTCTTCATACATATCATTTTATGCAGGAAGGTGCTCAATTGAGCAGACACTAACTTTCTCTAAAATTTTAGACATAAATGGAAGATTTGAAATAGGCCTATAATTTGCCAATACACTAGGATCTAGTTTTGGTTTCTTAATAAGAGGCTTGATAACCGCCAGCTTGAATGGTTTTGGGACGTGTCCTAAAGTTAACGACGAGTTTAATGATATTGAGAAGTGTTTCTTCTGCTACAGGTAACAGCTCTTTCAGTAATTTAGTGGGTACAGGATCTAATAAACATGTTGTTTGGTTTAGATACAGTGATAAGTTTATTTAAGCTCTTCCTGTCCTATGGTTGTAAAGCGCTGCAGTTTATCTTTGGGTGCGATGGATGAAACTGAAGTGTTAGACGCTGTAGAATCTACATTCGCTATTTGTATTTCTAATGTTATCTATTGTATCAGTGAAGAAGATTCATAAAGTCATACTACCTATTAACGTTGGTGGAATATTTGAATCAGGTGGCATCTGGTAATTTGTTAACTTAGCCACTGTGCTAAATAAAAACCTAGGAAGTTGTTTTGGTTATTTTCAATGAGTTTGTGTATATGCTCTGCCCTAGCAGTTTTTAGAGCCTGTCTATTAGCTGGACATACTGTTTTTCCATGCAATTCTAAAAACTTCTAAAGTTAGTTTTTCTCCATTTTGCCGTTCAAGACTACGAGTTAATTTCTTTGAGAGAGGTGAGTATTACTGTTATACCATGGTACAGTACGTTTTTCTTCTAACTTTTTTCAATTTGATTGGGGCAACAGCTTCTAATGTATTAGAGAAAATAGTGCCCATGTTGTCAGTAATTTCGTCTAATTCGTGTGTATTTTGGGTACAATTAGCAGTTGAGATAGATCAGGCAGGTTATTTTGCGAATCTTTCTTTGGTGGCTGGAACAAGTAGTTCTGCCCAGACGGTAACACTGAGACATATAGTTAATATCAGTTATACGCAGCATGCACGATACAGAGGAAATGGTCTGTAATATCATTACTTTGAGGATACAATATCTATAGCAGTAAGATCGATTCCATGCGATATAATTAAATCTAGTGTATGATTAAAACGATTGAGTGGGCCCGGTGACTATTTTGCTTGACTCCAAAGGAGTTTTATTAGGTCAGTAAACGCAAGTCCTAATGTATCATTTGCATTATCAATGTGAATATTAAAATCTCCATGATTAGCGCCTTATCAACTGTAACTAGAAGGTCTGAGAGGAAATCTGCAAAATTCTTTCAGGAATCTCTGTATACGGCCCTGGTGGTCTATACACAGTAGCCAGAGCAAGAGATACATTAGATTTCTTTTGCATGTCTGACAGAGTAACATTTAGCAGAAGTATTTCAAAAGAGTTAAACCTGTATCCCTGTTTTCTGGGTAACATTGAGAATATCACTATATATTGTTGCAAAACACTCCGCCACGACCAGTCTGACGGGGCTCATGCTTATAACAGTAGTTTGGTGGAGTTAGACTCATTTAGACAAAATAATCATTTGGTTTTAGCCAGGTTTCAGTCAAGCAGAGTAATCAAAACTATTATCTGTGATCATTTCATTTACAATAACTGCTTTTGGTGCGATGATCTAATATTTATGAGCCCAAACTTTAAAAATTGTTTTTGGTTCATTACTTTTACATTTTTCTGGTTTTAATTACGATAAGATTTTTTCTAGATCTACATTATATTTATATTTGACCTCACTATCGCGGGGAACAGACACAGTCTTAATAGCGTTTTACAGCGCAAGTACCTTTAGCATTTAAGCGGTTAGAACAAACTCATCATAATGGTTATTTGAGAATTGTCTTACTAGTCACATGGAGCGAAGTGTCCTGGAAATGTTGTCAGAGAGCAGCTCCGCTCCGACTCTGCTGGGGTTGTAATCCATCAGCGCGAAACAGTCTAGGACGCTCCCAGAAAAGATTCCAGTTATTAACAAATAGCAGTTCTGTTCTTTACACCATGACAACAACCATTCATTTAAAGCAAAAAGTCTACTGAACCTTTCGTGTCCTCGTCGATACGTGGGCAGTGGTCCTGACACGACGATCGTCGCCGCGCGGCGTCGTGCTGCGAACCGTCTCGATCAGGCTCCTGAAGTCCCTCTTCAGCGTCTCTGTCTGCCGCAGCGTGGTGCCGTTAACCCCGGCGTGAAGCACGACCGCTCTGGGGCTCTCCGCCGTCCTTCAGGATCGCGGGTATCTGCGCAGAAACATCGAGAACACGAGCACCAGGCAAACAATGAGTGTGCACTTTACCTTCGGCTAACGTAGCAACTTACGTGTCGGACGATGGAGTCTCCGATGATCACAGCGTCGCGTCCTGTCTCGCGGAGGGGAGCGAAGCGGTTCTGGATGGAGAGCTCGAAGGCAGGAGGGGGAGAAGCAGTCGCCCGGGACCCGGCTCGCGTCCTCCGCTGTGGATGCACCCAGGGTCCGTGGTGTCCCGGCGTCGCAGTGAAGGACATCTGGGAAGATCGCGTCCTGGGTGCACCGGGCCTGCGCAGAGAAACACACGGAGTAGACTGTGGTGGGACTGTTAACAGCACGCTGTATACTTACCCCGGACTTGTGAGCGTCGGCCCGGGATGATTCCAGCGCGGCTCTCCGCTCTCTCAGCTTGGCCTGCCTCTGTTCCAGGTCGCGAATCTGCTTCCCCACGGCCTCGAGCTCGAGCTGCACAGAGTGGAGACATTCATCCGCCATTAAAGCAAGTAACAGTGAGTACAGCAGTGGTAATGTGTGAGAATAGAGTATTAGCAATGTAAGCGCAGTTAGCAGCAAACACGCTTGCTGATGCTAACTGGCTAAAAGCTAATAGCGGATCCGGGAGATCAAAATAAAACTAGTGATAGCGAGGCGCTCTGATTGTTTTTGTTGTAGAATACAATAGAGGATATATTTACGCGTTATATAAACGGAAACAATGATGTATAAAAT
Organism: Carassius auratus; assembly: GCF_003368295.1. Taxonomy (NCBI): domain Eukaryota; kingdom Metazoa; phylum Chordata; class Actinopteri; order Cypriniformes; family Cyprinidae; genus Carassius; species Carassius auratus. Next base: position 4,654 of record NW_020526713.1, read on the forward strand.
TGATTTTTAAGTTAAAAATAGTCAATGAAAAGAATATAGTGACGGAGCTCAAACGCAGCACAGCCGTCAACAGCAAACTGCAAACAGGAAGTGACGAAGCAAAAAGGTGAGAGAAAGAAAAGGACAGAGAAAGGAGAGAAAAAAACATCATCAAAGTAGTCCATGTGACATCAGAGGGTCCGGTGGAATTTTTTGAAGCATCGAAAATACATTTTGGTCCAAAAATAGCAAAAACGACGACTTTATTCAGCATTGTCTTCTCTTCCGTGTCTGTGTGAGAGAGAGTTCAAATCAAAGCAGCTGGATTTCCGGTTCGAGAACGAATCATTCAGTTCACCAAATCAAACTGAATCGTTTTAAACGGTTCGCATCTCTAATACGCATTATCCACAAATGACTTAAGCTGTTAACTTTTTTAATGTGGCTGACACTCCCTCTGAGTTCAAACAAACCAATATCCCGGAGTAATTCATGTACTCAAACAGTACATTGACTGAACTGCTGTGATGAACACCGAGCCGAGCCAGATAACGAACAATAGACTGACTCGTTCACGAGTGAAGAACAGGTTGCATCGGTGTTCGGATCACCAGTAGTTCTTTCGGACAGTTCGATTCAATAAACCGGTTGAAGAAAACGGTTCACCAGTTCTTTTTCGCTCGACGTAATGGCGTCATTGGCGATGATTGCCCTTGATTCAAGCCTTCGGCTTACCTGCACCATAACACTAGCACAGAATCAGTTCAGAATCAATCACTAAAAGAATCAGTTCAGTTCAGACGCTCTGTGTGTCGGTCTGCTTCACGCTGAATCACACATGCGCAGTATCATCAGCTCCTCGGTTCACGAATCGGACACGTCTGACAGAAACGGTTCTTCACTCGTGAACGAGTCAGTCTATTGTTCGTTATCTGGCTCGGCTCGGTGTTCATCACAGCAGTACAGTCAATGTATTGTTTGAGTACATGAATTACTTCGGGATATTGGTTTGTTTGAACTCAGAGGGAGTGTCAGCCACATTAAAAAAGTTAACATCTTAAGTCATTTGTGCATTAATGCGTATTAGAGATGTGAATTGTTTAAAACGATTCAGTTCGATTTGGTGAACTGAATGATTCGTTTGCGAACCGGAAATCCAGCTGCTTTGATTAAACTCTCTCTCACACAGACACGGAAGAGAAGACATTGCTGAATAAAGTCGTCGTTTTTGCTATTTTTGGACCAAAATGTATTTTCGATGCTTCAAAAAATTCCAACGGACCCTCTGATGTCACATGGACTACTTTGATGATGTTTTTCTTACCTTTCTGGACATGGACAGTATACCGTACACACAGCTTCAATGGAGGGACAGAGAGCTCTCGGACTAAATCTAAAATATCTTAAACTTCCGAAGATAAAAGGAGTACTTACATGTTTGGAACAGCATAAGGGTGAGTTATTAATGGCATAATTTTCATTTTTGGTATTTTTTTATATTTGAATTTATATATTTTATATTTTAAATTTATTGCTGTCACACATTTTAACTTTATGAACTACAATATTTTCCTAAACTGATTAAATGTACGTCTCCATTTACACTGAATTATTACATTTGATCAATACAATTACGTTAGAATAATAAGACACTATATGGTTTTTACTATTCGAATGAAATCAGTATCAACAAACTCCATCTGTCCACTGCAGAGGAAACACAGAAACTGTGCCATTTAGATGTATTTACTCAGACTGTTTAATGAAGATAGGTTCCATAAATTAATTTATTCAAAATTGAAAATGCATAAATAATGTTATTAGATTAATGTTTTACTTTTTTGACATACAAATAGGAAATGTTGGAAAAATGTAATGATACTTTTATGAAATTAAACCACTAGTAGGTGTTGACAAGTCACCATCTTAATGAGTGAATCATTGATTCAACCAATTCATATAAATGGCTGATTCATTCAATAAATGAAGCAAGTAACCATTTTTATAAATGGCTCACTGAATCATTGACTTGTTCAAAAATGATGAATCATTTAGGAACGAAAGACTGTTGTGTGCTGCTCAGAGATGCGCGATTGCGCTGCTGTGGCTTTGCTTAATTCATAATGTGTCTAAAATGTAAGTCAGTTATATTACTTGTTTATTTAACTAAAGTTGTAACATTAATACATAAATATATGACCGTGGTTGCAGTTTTAACTATACAACCCTTATTATTTATTTCATTGTTTTTTAAATCATCATTACAAAAATAATTTTTAACAGTTTAAAATTATTTGTAATTATTTGTTTGTTGCATTCCACCAGGAGGGGAGAGTTAATGTAAAAGCCAATGAAAGTTTTATCATAGGTAGAATGCAAAATGTTTCAACACGCATTTCAGTCAAATGTAATTTTCAAAAAATTTCATTTTAACAGGCAACATGACATTTGAAGAAATTGTTTGAATATGATTCACAAGAACGAAATATAATTGTGCATTTAAAAATGAAAGACCTGTGTTAAAAGAAGCCCTTCACGCTGCTAAATTAATAAACACTATCAAAACTATATATAAAGATTTTATAATAATATATAAGATAGGGTAGTTAAATTTGTTTTAAAAAAGTAAAAAATGTAATTTAAAATGTATGTGTGTGAGAAAATTTTATAGTTGCTGTAACTGGAAATAAAAAAGCCCTGCGCGTGCCACGCAGCTGGCTACAGCTTCGAGTAGGGAAGCAAGCGCCGGCAGTGGTGCCGGGAGTAAGGCTCTGCGACGCAGCATCTCGTTCCCTCGACGTGAACTTGAGCTGCGTCAAGCGCTTTTGGGGAATAATGTGCCAACGCTGCCAGACTACCAAACCCCTCCTTAGTGTGTGTCCGGAGAGCAGAGCTATGGCGAGAGGACAGAAGAGCCAGGAGAGGCTCTCATATCGAGATTGTAAAATCTGGCGAATGTAGAGGGCGTGGACCACCCCGCAGCGTTGCAGATGTCCAAGAGGGACACACCTGCTAGAAAGGCCTTAGAGGCAGCCATACTCCGCGTAGAGTGAGCCTTTCTGCCCAAAGGAAGGGGAAGACCAGAGGACTCATAGGAGACGTTGATAGCCTCGACTATCCAACGACTAAGGGTCTGCTTAGAGGCAGGAGAACCCTTTTTAGGAGGACCGTAGCAAACAAGCAATTGGTCAGACTTTCTCCACAGGGCAGCTCTGTGGATGTATGCGTCCAATGCTCGCACTGGACACATACAGTTTAGCTTTTCCTGGTCTGGCTCCCGAAAGGGAGGAGGACAGAAGGCCTGCAGTACGACAGGTTGTGGTGTGACAGAGGGAACTTTAGGAACATAACCCGCTCGAGGGTATAAGAATGCTTTGGCCATACCAGGGGCAAAGTCTAGATAGTTAGGGGCCACCGAGAGGGCCTGGAGATCTCCAACTCCAACTTCTAGAGAAGTAATAGCCAGTAATAGGGCAGTCTTAAGTGTCAGATGTCTGTCTGAAATGTCTTGAATTGGCTCGAATGGAGCTTTGCAGAGAGCCTCTAACACCACAACTAAGTCCCATGGGGGAATACGGGACCGTACTGGAGGTCTCAGCCTCAGTGCACCTTGGAGGAAACGTGTAACTAGGGGGTGTCTACCCAGTGACTGATCATTGAAAGGGACGTGGTAAGCAGCTATGGCCGCCACGTACACCTTTAAGGTGGAGTGGGTTAACCCCGCAGAGAGCCTAGCTCCAGAACTGTACCAACTGGGTAGTTAACAGGGTCAAGGGGGCGATCTCTGCACCATGAAGTGAAGAGTTTCCACTTCAGGGTGTACAGTTTCCTCGTAGAGGGAGCTCTGGATTAGAGTAGGGTCTCAACAACCTCGGTTGAGAGACCAGCTGCTTACAGAAATCAGATCTGCGAACCATACTCGGCCCGGCCAGAATGGGGCTACTAACAACAGACGGACCCCGTCCCGGTGTACTCTCGCCAGAACTTCCGGGAGCAGAGCGATGGGGGGAAAGGCGTACAGATGAAGCCTCCGCCAAGTCTGTGCCATGGCATCTAGTCCCAGTGGAGCTGGGTGAACTAGAGAGAACCAGAGGGGACATTGCGATGTCTCTCGAGTCATGAAGAGGTCCACCTGAGCTTTGCCAAATATTTGCCATATCTGCTTCACCACCTTGGGGTGAAGCATCCAGTCCCCGGGGCTCGGCCCCTGTCTCGACAGCATGTCTGCTCCCACATTCAATCTCCCAGGAATATATACTGCTCTTAACGAGAGGAGTTTGCCCTGAGACCACAGGAGGATCTGGTATACCAGCTTGTACAAGATGCGTGAACGCAGACCCCCCTGGTGATTGATATAAGAGACTACCACTGTGTTGTCGGTGCACACTGACACAGGACAGCCTCTCAGGTCTGGGAGGAAATATTTCAAAGCTCGATATACTGCTAGCATTTCTATACAATTGATGTGCCATGTCAGATGGCGACCGCTCCACAGACCGCGGGCAGGGTGGCTACTAATGACCGCACCCCAACCGGTGAGGGACGCATCTGTCGCTAGCATTACACGGCGACCAAGAGCTCCCAACACCGAGCCCTGATTCAAGAACCAAGGTTTCTTCCATATGTCTAAGGCACGAAGGCATCGCCGCGTGACCTGAATAGTTCGGAAAGGATTTCCCCTCGGGGAAAACCCCTTGGTCTTGAGCCACCACTGTAGGGGCCTCATGTGCAGGAGGCCAAAAGGTATCACGTTGGACGCAGCTGCCATGAGCCCTAACAGTCTCTGAAACTGCTTGACAGTGAGTGACTGGCCTTCTCTGACTCTCTTGACTGATGTGAGGATCGACTCGATCCGAGCAGGAGACATACGTGCCTGCATTGTGGTCGAATCCCATACTACGCCTAGATAGGTGGTTCTCTGAACTGGAGAAAGTACACTCTTCTTGGCCTTCAGTCTCAAACCCAGCTCCCCCATATGGGCGAGAACGACACCTCGATGTCGAACAGCCATCTGCTCTGATTGAGCTAGATATAATTTAGAATGCGGATGCCCTGCATACGGAGGGGTACACGAGCTGCAACTACACATTTTGTGAACGTGCGGGGTGAGTGTCACGGCGCGGTAGAGACGGCGCCGTGGAAAGAGCAAGGTCTGGGTCCAAATGCAGGGAAGAGACACTTTATTATAAAAAGAACAAAAAAGCCAACAAGGCAAAACAAAACTGGCATAAACACAAACACTGGGAAACCACACACAACTCGAGGAACACTATAGAAACACAGAATAACATTTACAAGTACAATTAATCCAGGCAGGACGAGTGGTGGGAGAGAGGAGAATATATGTAGGTGAACAAATGGGAATCAGCTGTGTGTGTCTAAGTGAGTGAGTGGATGCAAAACAGGTGTACCGAGTGAACCAGGTGTATTGTGAATGATGAATGAGTCCGGGAGATGGGGAAGTGTCGCCCTCTGGTGGTGAGAGGGAGGAACACCGGGTCCGGACTCATGACAGTGAGAGTGCAAGGCCAAAGGGAAGTACTCGACATTGATAAGCTTTGCCCCCGAAAGCGAACCTCAGAAACTTCCTGTGTTGTGGAAGGATGGATATGTGGAAGTATGCGTCTTTGAGATCTATTGTGACAAACCAGTCCTCGGATCTGATTTGGGCTACAACCTGTTTGACAGTGAGCATTTTGAACTTCAGTGACATTACTGAGAGGTTTAATTGACGTAAGTCTAAGATCGGACGCAACCCCCCATCCTTCTTTGGAACTATGAAATACCGGCTGTAAAATCCGGATTCCCTGTCTAGAGGAGGGACCACCTCGATGGCCTCCTTCCTTAATAGGGTATTCACTTCTTGTTCCATAACCAGAGCCTGCTGGGGGCTGACGACTGTTGGTTTAACCCCATTGAATCTCGGCGGTGGATGGCCGAACTGAATAGAATAGCCTCTTTCTGCTGTGTGCAGGACCCATTGAGATACATTTGGCAGTAGTTTCCACGCTGCTCGATAATGTACTAAGGGAATCAGTCTCTCTGATCTCTGGTGTAAGAGACCCCCGAAGGGGAGGCAAGCTTCCCAGCTCCGCTACGCTCACGGGCGGAAATAACTGGGAGAAACGCTAGCGGGAGACCGATGCGCCCTGAAACACTGGCAGGGTTGGCAGACCGGCCTCCAGAGGGCACCGGGTAGAGACGGGCACCGTATAATGAGGTGAACACCGCTCTACCCCAGTAGGGACTACCCTCGAGGTCACTGGGATTCTGGCGTCAGGACCTCTTCGTCGAGGACTTCCTAGCTTCGATAACAGTACGAAGATCAGATTTTAATCTATGAGCCCCTGACTCAGAGCATTTAGACCCTCGGTCCCGACGTGGGGGAGCACGAGTGGCGACGCTCTGCTTTTGAGCCTCGCGGTATGAGGAGCTAGCTAGTGGTGTGAGTATCTCCCGTCCAGATAACCCACAAGAGCGACGAGGGAGGAAACTCTGGAACGCCCTGCTTGCGTGCCTCCTCCCTCGAGAGCCGACTCAGCGTGCTTCGACCCCAGGCAAACCAAGCATAAATCATGTGTGTCTCCAGCCGTGATGTAGCGCTGGCATGGAGGAACACACAGTTTATAGCACGATTTGGATTCACCCTTCACGTGTCTGGTCTTTGCTTTAGACTTTGGCATTTTAGTCTACTGGTACTGAACAGACAACAGTAAATAAGACTTACAAGACAGACTTATGAACATGCACACACAGAGCGCTTGCTGAAAGACGCGAAGCTGAAGCCAGCTGCGTGGCACGTGGCTTTAGCTTCCTGGTCGCTACGTCACCCCGTCCGTGACATCATGCTCTTCCATTGAACTGATTGCACACGATATTCAGAATTGTTCTTGCCAAAGGCGTTCCCCAAAAGTGAACTGCATATACTATATAGACTATTAAAACCCGAAAAATTACCATTTGGAATAGTTTTAGATGCAGTCTATCAGGCCACTTTGCAGGACTTTGTAATTTAAACTGCCCAAATGATAAAAAAAAGCATCTAGGTCATGTAAACCTTGATCAAGCTTGCGTCATTTTAAAGGAGCTCATTAATTCAGCACAAATCCTCAGTTGTTCAGTTTGCCCTTCAGAGAGCACAACCATTGCACAATCATAAGGATAAATACAGTAGAGGCTATAATGCATTTCTTTGAGGTCAGAGGCCATAGGAATAAGGCAGGTCAGTTTATGAATTCAGAGTCATGAAATTTGTGGAACACGTGAATGTCTTTTCGCTTCAGCATTATCTAATTAATATTGATGTTGTTTTTATAATGCTCATGCATTGTATACAGTACAGTACTATACAGTACTTAAGTGAGCTTGTATAACTTTATACTGATAACTGAAATACTGACATTGAGTGCTGCGACACTACAACATATTATTCCAATGATAGTGTACTTATTTATATCTGTATGTGATTTTTCCACTGGAATTCCACAGCTGTTGCAGGTCACTGGATCATAATGAACAGCACCATTCAGAAAGATCAGTTTTATGACTCCTTCATCAAGAACTTTATTAGTGTAGTCTTCGGCCTAATCATCAACTATATCAATGGGACATTTGTGCTTGTCTTCTGCAAAAGTTCTGTTTTCTATAGTGACCCAAGATACATTTTATACACCCATTTGGTAATCAATGACATGATAATGCTGTCCATTTCTGTGGGCTTACAAGTCACGATATATGCTGTGGGTCCCTTCAGTCTCCCAGTTTGTTGTGTTGTTTTATTTGTTTCCGTTATAGTCACCAAGAACTCTCCACTGAATCTGGCCTGCATGGCAATAGAGCGTTACATCGCGATTTGCAAGCCACTACATCACCCACAAATATGTACAGTTCGCAGGACATACATGCTCATCTGGTTCATATGGACTCTGTCAGCGGTGCCGGCTTTCAGTGATATATTCATTACATTATCAACTCGTACAGAAAGCTTTTTCTCTACTGCCGTTTTATGTCACATGGTGATCATTCGCAACACCTGGCAACACGTAGTCAATGATACTGTGTCAAATGTTGTGTATTTGTTATTTGTGTGGATTACACTGATTGTCACCTACTTTAAGGTTCTTTCTGCAGCAAACGCTGCGAGTGCAGATCGAGTGTCTGCTAGAAAGGGCCGGAACACGATACTGCTGCACGGAGGTCAGCTTTTACTGTGTATGATGTCCTACATCACCCCACTCCTCAGTACAGTGCTTGTAGATCTTTTTCCTCAGAGTCGATCAACCATTCTGTTTATTCTGTTTTTGTTGTCAAATATTCTACCAAGGTTACTAAGCCCACTGATCTACGGGTTAAGAGATAAACAATTTGCTGAGCGTGTGAAAGTGTATTTTTGTTGCAAAAAGACACAGATAATACGAGTAACCTAATCTATGAACACAATATGTTTAATATTCACATTAAGCTTACTTGAATGGATCGGGATTTGATTCGGTGTGAATGTATATATGTGATATTTGTTAAATGGCTTCTTTAACTCCTGATGTGTGGTTTGAAGTTGTTTAGTCTAGATAACCTTTATGTTTTGCAGGTTGGGTATAAAATATAAAATTCAAAGCATGATACTTTTATGAAATTAAACCACTAGTAGGTGTTGACAAGTCACCGTCTTAATGAGTGAATCATTGATTCAACCAATTCATATAAATGGCTGATTCATTCAATAAATGAAGCAAGTAACCATTTTTATAAATGGCTCACTGAATCATTGACTTGTTCAAAAATGATGAATCATTTAGGAACGAAAGACTGTTATGTGCTGCTCAGAGATGCGCGATTGCGCTGCTGTGGCTTTGCTTAATTCATAATTTGTCTAAAATGTAAGTCAGTTATATTACTTGTTTATTTAACTAAAGTTGTAACATTAATACATAAATATATGACCGTGGTTGCAGTTTTAACTATACAACCCTTATTATTTATTTCATTGTTTTTTTAAATCATCATTACAAAAATAATTTTTAACAGTTTAAAATTATTTGTAATCATTTGTTTGTTGCATTCCACCAGGAGGGGAGAGTTAATGTAAAAGCCAATGAAAGTTTTTCATAGGTAGAATGCAAAATGTTTCAACGCACGCATTTCAGTCAAATTAAATTTTTATGCAATATTTCAAACCTTTAACCCACTTGGGGAAATCAAACCATGGCAACAGTTTGACTGATCTCAGGTCATAAATAAAGACAAATATCTGATCTCGTAAGAATGTACACAGAGTGATCGCAAAATCGAAAGTCAACCTGTTCTTGTATGTAATATATATTTATATAATTATTATTATTATTTTAATCTACACCTACCCCAACCCTAAACCTAACCTTTACAATAATGAAAAAATAGTAATTATTGTTGCACAGTGTGTTGTACAACAATAACCTAGCAGTTTTTGCTGTATGCCATCTAGCATTAACCCAGAGGATGGTTTGAAAAGTTTTCAATCTGTGCAAACTCTTGTCATGCGTAGTCCAGTCAACGGACTCACATATTGATCAATAATATAAAATATACAAGTGTGTGATTATAATTAATAAGTGATGTGAGTAGTAGCAAAAATATTTTAGTTGAGCTGTTAGGGGTGTCTGAGACCCCAGCTATAGCACATGATAAAATGAGGTGCATGTGATGTGCATTCAGTTTCTGTCTGGTGTTGAGGTTATTCTAATCTATTCTACTGAATCCCAAATAAGTGCACCACACACACACACACACACACACACACACACACAACCAAGTCAATGTAAAGTCAAACACAAGTGTTTTTCAAACCAGCTGTCACGATCCTGCATGACATTCGAAGCTTCAAACATCATCAATCACATGCTATTGTCATTTCAAGCATTGGCACAGTGTGTCATACAATAGTGCTTTGAAAAATTCGTCAGAGCATCGAGCCTCGCATCAATAGTCCCATCACTAATTATTTATAGATTTCACATAAGAGAGAGATGCATGCACAATTGAACCACACATATGCACATCTGACAAAAGATCATGGATTAATTGTTGGACAGTTTCTATGCAACATTTCATCAAAGAGGCCCCTGGTTTAATGGCACAGACAATTAAAGGTGACTCTATCGCCCCCTTGAGCACTGTGGTTTGTTAGCACCACTGCAAAACAAAGGCGCATTTTAAGTGTCATTCATGAGCTTTTGCATATTTTAAATAAATTGTTATTTAATAATTTTATGCCCATCTCGATATTACCAGCCTGTGATCATACTTGGGGCGTCCTGCCTCTCTTTCTCCCTCCCCACGTCTCCTCTTCCTCATCTGAAGTATTTAAACCTGTTCATTTTTACATCTGGAGGCAAATCAATCGACTACACAATTTGAGAAGGTAAGCACTACAAAAGGTTTTTGCAATGCTGTATTTTGGAATTCATGTGTTGCTAATAACTTCTCACTCTTACATACTCTGTGTATCTATTTTATCTTCAGATCAGATGACACAGATGGAAAATATTCATCCTTCTGCTTGATGGACTTCACAAAGTTGTGGACATCATTTGGAGGAAAAACAAAAACAACAAAAAAGCTAAGAAAAAGGAGTCACAGATACCGGTGCAAAAGGGCAATGAATTCTACAATGTTTCAGTACACCACAGCAGACAGAAATGCAGAAGCTTTTGCAAAAATTTTCACAACTGTTCTTCTTGGTATCATGGTAAACTGCGTCAATGGAATTTTTGTTTTCACATTCTTCAAGAGTTCAGTTTTCTACAATGACGATGATGAGATATATATTGTATGTTCACATGGTTTTCAATGATATGCTCTTGGTTTTTTTCAGTGTAAGCCTTATTGTGATGACTTATGCATGGCCAAAGGTTCCTCTCCCGTTCTGTGTATCACTTCTAATAATATCCTCAACTACTCATAAGAACACTCCTCTGACTTTGGCCGGTATGGCTGTTGAGCGTTACATTGCCATCTGCAAACCACTGCATCACCATCAGATCTGCACAGTGCGCAGGACATACATCCTCATCTCTCTGATTTGGGGTGTTGGAGTTTTACCTGTACTGGCTGACTTGATTCTCCTTTTAGTTGTTCGCCCTTTATCTGTTTTTACAACAAGTGGTCTCTGTAGTTCAACTAATGTTTATAACACGCCGTACCATGTAGAACAGAGCAAAATTACACATGGGATTTATTTTTTATTTTTATTTTTTTTTATAAATATGTTTATTGTGCAAACTTCCAAACATGTTACAGACGGTAAACAGGTCAACTGTAAATAAGAAGTCTGGCATTTTTCCATTTTCTTTTCCCTGGAGGTAAATCTTTTATGTAAAAGAACATAGATGAAAAAAAATAAAAAAATAAATAAATACAAAAAAAAAAATAAAAAAAAAATAATAATAATAATAAAGATAAAAAGCAATAATAATAAAAAAAAAAAACCCAAAAAACACTCAAAAACAAAAAACAGAAAAGGAAAAGGTATTCGATCAAATTTAAGAGTCTAGCGAAGTTAGGGAGTTAACATAAGAGAGAAATGGGTCCCATGTATTATGAAATCGTTTCACAGATCCTCTAACTGTATGTTTGATTTTTTCTAAATGAAGAAAAGACATTAAATCTTTTAACCAAGAGGTTGAGCCAGGGGGATTAGGACTCTTCCAATGTAGCAATATACGTCGTTTGGCTATGAGGGCAGAAAACGCAACAAGGTCAGCTTGATATTTATTAAACCTGTTCTCAGGGGACACACCAAAAATTGCAATTAGAGGGCATGGGGTTAGGGGGATGCCCAGAATAACAGAAAGGGAGTTGAAGAAAGACGACCAGAAGGAGTCGAACACATGGGATTTATACATCTGTTGTGTGGGTAATTCTTGTATTCACATATTGTCGAGTGCTGATTGTGGCCAGAAGGGCCTCCACTGAGAAATCTTCCGCAAATAAGGCCCAAAGCACCATCCTGTTACATGGAATACAGCTTCTGCTGTCTATGATGTCCAATATTACTCCTGTAATAGACAAGATTTATGCCAATGTTGTTCCTACACTACGGTCAAATATCAGCTTTTTCAATTATCTTCTTACAAACTTATTACCACGACTGCTTAGCCCCCTTATTTACGGTGTTCGAGATAAAACATTTTTCAAATACATAAAAGGACTTCTTTCATGTAGATTATTAAATATGAAAGTTGAATCAATCAAGCAGTGAGCTAAAAATGCATCATCAGACAAGCATTATTAGTAATTACTGTCAGCCCTTACCTGTCACTCCCCAATTTCGGTATGGACACACAAATGAAATACCCAAAATAAAAAGGTTGTTGCTCATCAGTTTTTCTTACTAGATACATAAACAACATATGTTCACAAAGCTGACACTTCAAATTGTACTGTTCAAGAACCAGAATTACTCAGACTGTCATGATAATAAATATATATAAGCTCAAACATGAAAACAAAAATAAAAATATTAAAAACATTTTTAAATGTATAAAAAAAATTGTAGTAGGATATGATTTTAGAAACACAATGAAGCTAAAGTCAGAAGTCTACTAATGCTTCATTTTGATATTTCAAAACATAATCTCACAAACTGTGAATTTTGTGTGTTTTTATAGAAGGCTAATAAAAGGCTGTGTTGTGTAAGTGTTTTTTGTAGTGTTCCTGTAGCTCAAGTGGTAGAGCATTTTGTTAGCAGTGCAAGGTTGTTGGTTTGATTCCCAGGGAACACATGCTAAGTAAAAATATTAGCCTGAATGCATTGTAAGTCGCTATGGATAAAAGCGTCTGCTAAATGCATAAATTTATTTGTTTATTAAAAGGGTAATAAAATAGATTTATGACCCCTGTAAGCACTCCTGGTGACTATTATACAATTTTTGGTTAAGCACTGCCCCATTCATTATTCTATTGTTCTTACGAAACGAGCCCTTCACATCGTCCAGGTATGACACAAAATCCTCATTATTCTTTTATTATTATTCTTTTGTTTTTATTCCGCCATTATAGCCTTTGTTCTGGTATTTCATGGTTTACCAAACCACATTGCTTCAATCCCAGTATACATTTACCCCACTATTATCAAAAGTCTTACTATAAAAATACTACAAAACATTTTCTTATGACCTTACGTGACTATGACAAAATGCATTATGAAGAAGAACCACACCTGCTATGTAGCTGCATTAGAGCTAACGTTAGCATCAAGCTACATAAGACAATTTGTGAAATTATTAGTACACTTTGACTCAAAACTCACTTTAAACCCTGAGTGAGTGTTTGTTATAACTTCATTTTGCGATCTCATGTGGAATTTGGTTCCTCTTCAGGAACTCTAGCTGCGTCGAGAACGTTTGGGGAATGCGTCCAGCGTGACGTCTCTGAATAACATGTATAATCAGTCCAAAGAAAGGGGCGAGACGTCATAGGCGGGTGACGTCAGAGACCAGGAAGCATAAAAGCTTGAGCGTGGAAGCCGGTAATCAGCCTTGTGTCTTCAGCAAGCGCTCTGTGTGTGTGTCAGTCGCTATCTGTTTGTGAGTCTTATTTAGTGTCGTTTGTCCAATGATAAACTCCATTGTCAAAGATTCAATCAAGTGAAGTTTTGGGCGAGAGCAGGCAGCGTTCAGGCTGTGTGTTTTCCCTGCCAAAAAAAAAAAAGAAAAGGGTAGGGACACACGCAGCTAGTGTGTTGTCTGCTTTAGAGTGAAGCTCGCAGTGTCAGCTCTGGAGGGAGTTAACGGCTGAAATGCGAGCCTTTGCTTCACTCTCAGAAGGCTCTCTTTGAGGAGAGAGCTTTCACTGGTGCTTCTCGCAGTACCAGCCCCGCTTTTGCCGAGGCGAAGCGGTGGTTTTACTCGCGGGATTCGCTTTCGGATCTGCTGGGAGGAATGTAAGACGGGCAAGTCCCTATCTTCTTTCTTAGCCACCAGATCCGGCGCCCGCTCTCGGGGGTCGGAAGCCCGCGTTTGCGGTACTTTCTCCCCGATGAGAGGGCACGATGCGCTGCCTGTCTTTCTCTGAGGAGATTAATGTGGAAAGGTGTCGATGAGCTCGCCAGTTGCACAAGCACCAGTCACACAAGCATATTATGACCCAATATTAATATAAGCAGCATTAATGAAGAGCTGAGCTCACACAGTAAGCTCTTGAGGGGCTGATTATGCTTTTCTCGCTGTTAAGCGCTCCGCTCTCGCCGGGCACGCTCCGAGGAGTGTGTCTGCGCTTGCGATCTTGCGGTCAAGGTCTCGCTGGTGCTGAGGCACGGCGGCAACCGCGATAGCGGGAATCGCACATGATCTGGCGAACGGGTTGGAGATGGCTCGTCCTATCTCCACCCGTGTTTACTAGATCTAGAGCTCGTTCTGGAGGCTTGGAAACCAGCGCTCGGTTTCTTCGCCCTCTGAGACAGCTCGCTGCAGCATCCATCTTTCTCTGAGGAGATTGATGTTGTTTGTGTGACTGAGTAGCTTAAAATAAATAATAATAATATATATATATATATATATATATATATATATATATATATATATATATATATATATATATATATATATATATATATATATATATATATATATATATATATATATATATAAGACATGCACTGCCGAGGCAATGCATGTATTACATTGTTTCATTTTTATGTTTTTTTCAACACCAGACCGTGTTGACTAGTCTGGTTGCTGAGTACATTTAATTCTAAGGAATAAAATGACATTTATCTGACTATGTGAAGTTAGATGTACAGAGGCTCTAGGGATGTAATTTCTTGTGTGAGAACACGTGTGTACGGCTCTTCCTCTGAGGAGGTTGAGGCGGTTAGGGGCTGCTGGGCGGAGCAGTCCCAACCATGTTCCAGCTCCTCGTGCCGGTGGTGTCACTTTTGTACTCCGCAGATGTACAAAAGTTTTCGCTGGATAGCCTTCATCATAATGTCCTGATGCCTAGGCCTAGGACGTTTTGAGGGCCAGCTCCCTCTGGGGAAGAGTGGTGTACACCGCATTACACGGTGCCCATCTCTCCTCAGTGCCCTCAGGCGATCGTTCTGCCAACCCTGCCGGAGTTCCAGGGCGCAGTGGTCTCCGGCGAGTGCTTCTCTCAGTTACCGCCCGGAAATGTAGCAGTGCTAAGAGGCTCGCTACCTCTACGGAGGTCTCTAGAGCAGCTAGTACGGTCGTCCCCTGCCGATCCACTGCTTCAGGGCACCGAGCTAGTGGCTCTAGGCGCACCAGAAGCCAGTCTAGTGAGACTGGTTCCCTTAGGAGGTCACATGGCTGTCTGGGAGCCCCTGCCAAGTGTATTTCATGTGGTCCTGCCCCAAGCAGGCTCTGGTCTAGTCTTCCTATCAGATGATGTGGGTCTGAGGACCGTCGTTTTTAGGAGACTTCAGCTACGAGAGTCCTGATGCTGTGGCTCGGAGGTTTGGGGAAGAGCGGTGTACACCTCATTACACGGTGCCCGTCTCTCCTCAGTGCCCTCAGGAGATCGATCTGCCAACCCTGCCGGTGTTCCAGGGAGTTCCTTTGGACTCCCAGGCTCGCGACCTCCTGGGAGGTTTCCAGAGCAGCTAGTTTGGCCGTCTCCTGCCAGTGCGCTGCTTCAGGGCACTGAGCTAATTGCTCTGATGACACCAGAGATCAATCTTGAGAGGCTGATTCCCTGAGGCCAAATGTGTCTCAGTGGGTCCTGCACACTGTAGTGAGAGGCCACAGAATCCAGTTCTGGTGGGCCCCAAGCAGTCTCTGGTAATGGAACAGAAGTAAACTCTCTCTGAGGACGAAGACCATCGATGTGGTCCCTCCTTGGGTTGCAGAGTCCGGGTCCTACAGCCGGTACTTCACTGTTCAGAGGAAGGATGAGGTGTTGTGTCCTTTTCAAGATCCGTGCCTTTTGAACCTCTCAGTCAGGGGACTGAAGTTTAACATGCCTGCATAGGCCAAGTCTGCGAACTGGTGTGTCCCGATCTATCAAAAGATGAAATTATCTCCATCCTTCTTCATTGGAAGTTCCTGAGGTTTGCTTTTGGGGGCAAAAGCCTACCAATACGGATCTTCCACTGGCCTTGCACTCTCACCCCACACTTTCACGTCTCAACTACATTGACGATTGGTTGATATCAGCTCAATCTGAGCAGATGACAGTTCGGCACCAAGGTGTCGTTCTCACTCACATGAAAGAGCTGGGGTTAAGATTCAATGCCAAGGAAAGTGCGCTTTCTCCAGTTCAGAGAACTACTTATCTGGGCATGGTGTGGGATTCGACCACGATGCAGGCACGTATGTCACCTGCTCGGATCGAGTCGATTCTCACTGCAGTCGCGAGAGTGAGAGAAGGCCGGTCACTCACTGTCAAGCAGTCACAGATATTGCTGGGTCTGATGGCAGCTGCGTCCAACGTGAATACTATTAGCCTGCTGTACATGAGACCCCTACAGTGGTGGCTCAAGACCAAGGGGTTCTCTCTAAGGGGAAACCCACTTTGCATGCTAAAGGTCACGCAGCACTGCCTACGTGCCTTGGATATGTGGAGGAAGCCTTGGTTCTTGTGTCAGGGCCCGGTGCTGGGAGCTCCTTGTCGCCGCGGGATGCTAGCGACGGACGCGTCCCTCACCAGCTGGGGTGTGGTCATGTTTGGCCAGCCTGCCCGCGGTCTGTGGAGTGGTCGCCATCTGACATGGCACATCAATTGCATGGAGATGCTGGCCGTGCTTCGTGCACTTTGTTATTTTCTCCCAGACCAAAGAGGTCACCATGTGTTGGTGCGCACCGACAACACAGCGGTGGTCTCTCATCAATCACCAAGGAGGTCTGCACTCACGCCTTTATACAACCAGCGTACCAGATCCTTGTGTGGGCCCAGGAAGAATTCCTCTCGTTCAGAGCAGTTCACATTCCTGGGCATCTTAATATGGGAGCAGACATCCTGTTGAGGCAGGGGCCGAAGCCCGGGGAATGGCGGCTTCACACCGAGGTGATGAAGCAGAGTTAGAGAGATTGGCCAGACTCGGGTGGATCTGTTTGCATCTCCAGAGACATCGGTCTGTCCCCTCTGGCTTCCTCTGACTCATCCAGCTCCACTGGGGCTGGACGCCATGGTACAAACGTGGCCGAGGCTACATCTGTACTTTTTTCCCCTGATTGCTCTGGGCCGGGAATGGTTCCTGGGCCTGATTTCTCTTTTTGACGGCACTCCATGGGAGGTTCCAATCAGGAGAGATCTCCTCTCGCAGGCGGAGGGTGCATCCCCTCATGGAGCTTAGAGGCTGTAGGTGTGGTCTTTGAGGAGGCACAACTCTTAGCTTCCGGTCTCTCAACCGAGGTTGTAAGACCATTCTCCAATCCAGAGCTCCCTCAATGAGGAAACTGAAGTGGAAGCTTTTCACTTCTTGGTGCGGAGACCACCAGCTCAACCCAGTTAACTGCCCGGATGGTACAGAGTTCCTGCAGGCTCTCTGCAGGGTTGACCCACTCCAACCTGAAGGTCTACGTGGCAGCCATGGTGGCCTACCGCGCCCTTCTCGGTGGCCAGTCAGTGAGCAGAAACCCTCTGGTTACATGTTTCCTCCATGGTGCGCTGAGGCTGAGGCCTCCGGCCAGAAGAAGCTTATGCTAAGTGGTGAACAGGATGCTATCCTAAGCCTCGAGTCCTCTGATCTCCCCTCTCCTGGGGGTCAAGACTCACTCCTTCTGAAGTTTGGCCATTGGACGGGTTGTCCCCAATTTCTGTCAGGCTCCTTCTCCTTCTCTTGCTTCAGCTGTGCTCTTCCACACTAGGCAGAGATTTGAAAGTCTGGCGGCGTGGGCATTCTCGTTCCCCAAACGTTCTTGATGCAGCTCGAGTTCCTGAAGAGTAACGTCTAAGGTTACGTATGTAACCCTGGTTCCTCGAAGGAACGAGACGCTGCATCGCAGTGCCACACCTCCTGCATCTCTGGCTGGTGCTTTTGCTTCATCCTTTGAGGCTGATTACCGCCGCTCAAGCTTTTATGCTTCCTGGTCTCTGACGTCTCGCCATTCCTTTGGACTGATTATACATGTTATTCAGAGACGTGACGCTGGACGCGTTCCCCAAACGTTCTGGACGCAGCGTCTCGTTTCTTTCGAGGAACCAGGGTAACATACATAACCTTAGACATTTTTTACTGTTGTTAAAATATGATATTTACAGCATTTTATATTGCTGCACAAATTATCATTTCATATGTAAATATTCGTCATGGTTTTCAAAATACCTCAAATCTCAAGCAAATCACATAGAAAGCATATCCTTTTGTAATCATGTGTCTTTATTATCTTTGTGTAACGATACAAACTTCCTTATCATCCGGAAGAAGGAGGCGGGAACCGGTGCACAATCAAAAGACATTTTAATAATCACAAAATAAATACAAAACAGCACACCAGCCCCTCACGGACGACTGGTGCGCTCAAAATAAAAACCAAAACATAAAATAATGTCCCAGGCCTGGTCCTCTCTCGTCCTTCACGGTCGTCGCTCCAGTTTTATATCCTTCCATCTCCTACGTGGGACTCGATACTGGCGGTGGGGCGCAGGTGTAGCTCATCTCCAATCACTACACCTGGCCTCACTCCTCGTTCCCACGCCTCTCGGCCCCGCCCCACTCGCCACACTTTGGTCTTTGTGTGCTTTTGTTATGGTCACATATGTAACATACGCAGAAATAAACAGGAAACTGTGAGTCACAGCACGAGCACAGAACAGTGTAAACACACAGAGAACTAAGGGAGCTGCTAAGCTTCATCAGATCGTGTAAATCAGAGGAAAATTAATAGAAAAGATTAATATGTCGGAAGAAATATGAAGTAAACAAGAGTAAATATATCTATATATTTCCATGTACTGTACATGTATCTTTGGATATATTACCTAATTGATGCTGTTCAGTGAATCTATGTGAACACAGATAAACCGCTGCTGATTTGACTGAATATGAATGCATGATGAATTTCTATTGAGTACAGATTTATTATTTTGCACTAGACATAAATTACTAAATTACTGTGATTGCACCAATTGTTTTTTTTAGCCTTAAAAACACAAATGAACAAGCATTGTCTCTGACAAATGGGCTCTTTTTCACATTTCCAGGTTCTCATCACGGAAGTAGTCATAGTTCAGTGTTTTTTTGCAAAATAACAGAGTATACCAAAATCTGTTGCTCACTCCATCTTGCCATCTCTCCCTCCCACTTTCTCTGTTCAACTCTCTATATAAACTCGTCACTTTACTTCTGGAGCCAAATTGACTAAGCGAACTGTTAAGGTGATTTTGATCCATTTGTATTGTATAATGTACAATACCTGCTCTGTATTGCATACTCTAAAAAATTATATCCTTTGTATTTCTATATCAGGGTAACGCAAGATCTTTTGGATATAAACTTCGTGTTTCATGGACTTTGGACTGTCATTGACATCTTACAAAGAAAACAAGCTACAAAAAAATCCTGATATGATTTTGAGTCACTGCATTATACCAATTGCAAAAGAACGATGAACTCTACAATGCTTCAATACAGCGCCCAAGACAGATTTATGGAAGCTTTTGTCAGAAATGTCATCTTCGTTCTCTTTGGGATCATAATTAACTTCATCAATGGAGTGTTTGTGTTTACATTTTTTAGGAGTTCAATTTTCTACAGTGATCCAAGATATATATTATATATTCACTTGGTTATCAATGATATGCTTATGGTTTTTTTCAGTGTCACTCTTTCTGTGATGGCTTATGCATGGCCGAAGGTTCCTTTCTCGTTCTGTGTCATTCTGCTAATAATAACTGCTACTACTAATAACAACACTCCTCTGACTTTGGCCGGTATGGCCGTTGAGCGTTACATTGCCATCTGCAAACCACTGCATCACCATCAGATCTGCACAGTTCGCAGGACATATATCCTCATCTATCTGATTTGGGGTGTCAGCGTTTTACCTGGACTGACTGACTTGATTGTCATAGTAGTTGCTCGTCCTTTAGCTGTCTTTACTACTGCTACTCTCTGTAGTTCAACAAATGTGTATAACACACCATACCATGAAGAACTGAGAAAAGTTATAAATGGCATATACTCCTCTGTTGTGTGGGTAATTATTGTATTCACATATTGTCGAGTGCTGATTGCGGCCAGAAGAGCCTCCGCTGATAAATCCTCTGCAAAAAAGGCCCAAAGCACCATCCTGTTACATGGAGCTCAGCTTCTGTTCTGTATGTTGTCCTACATTACTGCTGTCATAGACAAGATTTCTGCTCAACTTCCAATAGATGATCGGAAAAAAGTGACCATTCCTAATTATTTTGTAACAAACTTATTGCCGCGACTGCTTACTCCCCTGATTTACGGTGTTAGAGATAAACTTTTTTGCAATCACATGAAAAGGATTTTTGCATGTAAAATACTTCTTGTAAAGGTTGAATCAACTAAACAGTGAGCAAAAGGTTTTTTTTTTTTTTTTTTCATGCTGATAATTGTTTTCTTTATTTACTCACTTCTGAAAACTGCTATTTTTAGTAAGTCCTTTATTATTAGACTTCTTTGGTAATGCTCACATATTTTAGTCATAAATTATGAAATAAAAAATGGATGTCATCATAATATAATATATAACCGAAATAAGTAAAATTATATTATTTAAATTTGTTTTTTTTTTTCAAAAATTGCACATTTTTAATGGAAGTGGATTGCACTTAGATGAATGATTTGCAAAACTTGTCACAAATGTCACGCTTGAGCCTATGGCATAATTCCTGAAGCTGGACTAGAGTGTGGTGCTAGAAATGCCAATGCAGATGATAATAATTGTAAATCTTGAATGCACTGTAATTTCCTTTGCATAAAATTGTATGTCAAATACAATTATATAAATAAAAAAATAAAAAACAATGTCTTACATTTTGTTTTTATATTCCTCATACCATATGCTTGTTAACATGATACATTTTTCTCCTTTTAATTTCCGTTTCAGATTCAATAAATGGATAAATCTTAATAAAGAAGTTTTGTATTTTAGCTTGACAAGCTGATCAAACCATCAAAATCTTTAGAAGGAAACGTAGACAACAACTACAGTCAAAAGTCTTTCTTCCAAAGAAAATGATACCACTGAATTTTACACTTTTGAACTGTCACAATAAACTCTACAACTCTATAATCTTAAAGGTATTCAGATGCTTTTTCTCGCAGTCATAATTAACTCCATCAAAAAAGTTTTTGTATTAATTTTCTTTGTATTATACTAATATTAATGAATTGCAACACTTGGTGCAAACATTGAATTGAAGCCTGTTTCATAAAACCTATAGCTGAACTCATAAATTAAATGTGAAACTAGCAATGCCATTTCCATGAGTTCACTACTTGTTTTTGAACACATACTAATAAATGCAACCTTGGGAAAATGGGCCTATTTGTCAATTTGTTGCAGTTTCCAGCTGTGAAATGACCTCTGCTGGCATTAAAACACAGATAACATTTATTCTTTGTACACAAATGATGAATAAGGGTGCAGATTTGATTATTAAATACTTTTAAGATTTCTAAACTAATACACTGACAATTGCATCTCATGAACAGCTTCATATTTATGGCTTTTCTGACATAGTAAACTTGTTAAAGCTGCATTAGGTAACTTTTGTAAAAATATATTTTTTACATATTTGTTAAACCTGTCATTATGTCCTGACAGTAGAATATGAGACAGATAATCTGTGAAAAAAATCAAGCTCCTCTGGCTCCTCCCAGTGTCCTACTGCCATTTGCAGAAACTCCATCGCTCCCGGTAAGAAAATAACCAATCAGAGCTGTGGTCCGTAACTTTGTTTGTGTTCAAAATGTAGAAACATGTATATAATAAGAGAGTACACCATGAATCAATTTTCCAAACCGTGTTTTTGGCTTGTCCTGAATCACTAGGGTACATCTATAATAAGTGTTTATATTCGGACTATTGTAGATTGCTTCGGGGGTACCACGGCGAGTTACCCAGTACCTTTGTGATTCTTCATAGACATAAACAGAGAGAAGTAGTTCCGGCTATGATGTTCTTCCGCAAGACGCAAGCAGTTCTGTTTATTAACCGCTAGAGCGTCAAAAGTTACCTACCGCAGCTTTAAGTGGCTCATTTGGTCACGTGAATCACAAATCCACAAATTCATTTTGATGAATACTAAATCAATTTTTTTTTTTTTTTTTTTTTTTTTTGGGTGGGATGAATTAATGCACATTCACATTTAGTCTAGAACATCTGCATAAATGCAGTTATTTTTAAGCCAATGTTGACATCTTATCTAAATGGTGATTTTTTCAAAAAACAGCAACAACAACAACAACGTTACCATTCTTATATGTTTTTCAATATCCGTGCTTGCAAAGATTCTGCACAATCTTCTTGTTCAATATTCTCTGAATCCGGCTCAAATTGATATGTCAATATTGACTCCATCCTTAACTATACCAGAGCAGACAGATCTTGCTGCTTTGGCAAGGGGCAGGGCAGTATTGAAACACGGTCTAAACTGCCTCACCAATCACAATGCACTGGGATGGCTAACCTATCACATCACATTTAGTTTTTCGGAAGGTGGGCCTTCATCAAACCCGGAACTAATCGAGCCATTTGTGCAAGACTGGGGAGAAAGTTAATGCAATAATATAAATTATGTAAAAAATGAATTAGTTTTTCGAAACACCAAGCATAAGAGCATGTTCTAGTACACCCCCTAAACAATTTCAAGACATTGTAAAAGGAACCCTTGTAATACAGTGGTTCTTTTATGTTTATGTTGCAAGTTCAGTGATGCAGGTAGTGACGATTCCCTCCAGCCAATCCGTGATCAGCAGTTTACACATCACGTTTTGGTAATAGCATGGTTCACTTGGAACCAATCAATCAATGAAGGTGGTAGCAAAAAAAAAAAAAAGTACCAGGTACCAGGCACTGTGCCCATTGGAACCCTCCCCCCACCCCCAAAATTGAACCGTACCATGCATGTGGTACCATGCAGTGGAAAAGTGCCATTAAAGTGACAGAGGTATGGGGTGGTGTACCCCTCTTGTAGTTTTCAAGGGCACTCCAGTTGGTTATCGTGACACTGGACCACTCACATTTTCATCAGCATTGTCTAGTCTTATGTTGTTGTTGTTTTGTTTTTTAAACCTTGACTTGGGCTATTCAATAAATTTGCGCAGAAGATTTGTATTAATTTCCATAGTTTCTTTTGCATTAAAAATACTGCGCTGTCCTGAAATCAACAGCCACTTTTTGAATAGGCTAATTAAGTGACCCAAGGGCAATGACCATATTCATAATCCCTGCCCTTTCCACAAACTATAAATGACACAGATGATTAACCACTGATTAAAACCCATGTGAGCTTCAGACTGAAACATGCAGTCCAGAACCAGTTCTGCTCGAGGTAAGTCTATCTACAAGACTTTTCAAAAGGAATACGCTAGATTAGTCTAGACAAGGTCACTACTCATGCACTCTCTCTCTCCTCATTCCCTTCCAGACTCTTGGTCATAAAGCACCGGAAAATGAACTCGACGACCTGGATTGTGGATAGTTACGAAGAAGCTCTTGTCAAAAACATTGTGATCGTTTCTCTTGGTCTTATCATTAACTTCATTAACGGAATGCTGGTGGTGACTTTCTTCTCCAATCCAATGTTTTCAAGAGACTCCAGATACATTTTATACATTCACCTGGTAATCAATGACATGTTCATGATATTCATATCAATGAGTTTATATGTGTTGACCTATGCATCCCATGTTGCAAATGCATCATTGTTGTACACATTGGTTTTTCTTGGTTCAGCCACTTTTATGATCACTCCATTGAATCTGGGCTGGTATGGCAATAGAGCGTTTCATTGCTATTTGTAAACCACTGCATCACTCTCAGATTTGCACACCACGAAGAACCCATATCTTTATATGTTTGATTTGGGTTATAGGCGCTATACCTTCTCTAGCAGATATCATTATTTTACTCTTCGTCGAGCCCATATCTCTCTTCAGGTCTACTGTGCTTTGCTACACATATATTTTGTTCCCGTCAAAACACCACAAGGATCGCATCACTGCTTCACAAGTCATCTGTATGTCATTTGTGTGGATAATTCTCATTTATACTTATTGCAGAGTCCTGTTCACTGCCAGAAAGGCTGTTTCAAAGGGTTCAGCAAATAAGGCTCGGAGTACGATATTGTTGCATGGTGTCCAGTTACTTCTTTGTATGCTTTCCTATATCACTCCTGTTATGGATATATTTGTCATTCCTTTTTTTCCTGCTCACAGAACAAAGATCACTTTCTTTAATTATCTAATGACGAATATCATGCCAAGATTATTGAGTCCTTTGATATATGGGGTCCGAGACCAGAAGTTTCTCAAACAAATGAACGAATACTTTACATGTAAAGTTATAATTTTAAAAATAATGCCATCATGATTTTTTGTTTTTGCTACATTTATTTAAATTTGTATTTATTTATGATTTATGTGATATTTGTTTTATTTGAGAACATTACTGAGAACAGAAATTCTCTATAGTGGCTGAAAACAACTCATACTTGAAAATTTATGCATTTTGAGTACAAACAAATGATGAATGACCTTTACTCAAAACTAACTTCACTGATGAATTTTCAATGCATTTAAAAGGCTGGTGTTTTGATGATTTTTTTGGGAAATCATTTACCCTTGGGAAATCATTTACCCTCTAGTTCACACAGATGTTGTTAATTATATTATCTCTAGTAATTATGTATTATGGATTCATGACAACAAAAGTATTTGTGTCTTTATTTTGAATGGTAGGATTTTTTTCAATTAATTATTTCAATTACAATATATTTATAGCCAAACTATAGTTATAACATGAACGATTAGATAAAATTATCTATTAATATTGATAATAGTACTGTGTTATGATTATTTTTTATTAAATAAATTACCCTGTATTCGTATTGTTTTAATGTTTAGATTTATTGTACTTTTTTTTTCATCAAAGAGAATGTGCATTTTGCGATGAGGTTTAGAATAATTTAATGTTTAGGCGTACAAAATGTAACTGTCTTCCATATTGTACAGCTCATATCTGCCAAATAGCCAACTTCTGCCAACACTTCCACACATGCAATATTTGATCTTTTCTCTGATTACAACCAAAGCTAAATTAGTATAAATGTAAAATACTAATTAACCTCCCTAGTCTTTTGTTAATTTGTCACATGACCGAAGCAATGAATTAAAGGGTTAGTTCATCCAAAAATGAACCCGTAAGACCTCTGTTCATCTTCGAAGCTCTTGGACTAAATCTAAAATATCTTAAACTGTATTCCGAAGATAAACAGAGGTCTTACGGGTTTGGAATGACATGAGGGTGAGTCATTATTGACATAGTTTTCATTTTTGGATGAACTAACCCTTTATGTGCCTACACATGATCACTTATCGCTAGTGGCATTTTCACTGTTTGTTATCTTCTTTTTATACATTCTATGGTTATCATATGAAGGCACCCACAGGACAACCCCACCCCTCCATCTTGAGGGTTGGCAACACACTGTGACGGACAGTAATGTTAACAACGGCCTCGAGCGCTGTCACGGCGCGACCACAACAGCTTGACATTGTCTAATTTGGCACAGTCTTCCTGCTACACTAATAGTAGTACGGATTTCCTCTGTGTATACGTATCCTTACAAGTACAATTTTAGCTGGATTCTTTGTGTCCCCTTCAAAAATTGCTCTTGAGAAATTTTATAAGGCTTGTCCATCTGGTAGCATCACACAAAATAGCTGGTGTAGCTCAGATAGCAGAAAACATCTCAGGTTACGAATGTAACCATGGTTCCCTGAGTAGGGAAGGAGACACTGCATCCTCTAGCGGTCGCTATGAGGAATGCCTCCTCGTGACCCGGTTTTGAAGCATACATTAAAAAAACACCAACAAGTTGGCCGGCAACAGCCCCTGACATCACTACCAGTGCAACTATAGATAAATAGGTGCCAGCAGAAACACGTCATTCACTTCTACATCTTAAGGTTGCGTCCAAAGCATGTCAGAAAGCTAGAGGATGCAGTGTCTTGTTCCCTACTCAGGGAACCATGGTTACATTCATAACCTGAAATGTTCCATTTCAAGGGAACTTCGAACTGTGTTCTCTAGGGGTCGCTACGGGGAACAGTTGAGGGAGTGCAGGCCAGAATCATGGCAAGCACTAGG